>NW_007727215.1:99428-123947 GCF_000696425.1 Galeopterus variegatus
CATCACCAACAAGGCCCTCATCAGATGTGTTACCTGGACTTTGGATTTCCCAGCCTCCAAAGCTGCAAGCAATAAATATTGTTTCTTTACAAATTACACATTTTCATTTATTCCTGTTATAAGCAACAGAAATAGACTAACACACTTTCTATGACCTCCTTATCAGCCCCATCCTCCCTCAAGGCCTGGCTGGTGGCAGTGGCCTTTGGCTCTCTTACTGAACAGTCTTATTGCTGGAGACCCAGAAGACAGTCCCAGAATTCTCCTTGTGACTTCTCCGAGGAGAATCACATCATACACAAAATATGAAAGAACTTCGTTCTTTTGCATGTGTATATCCAGTTGATGGAAAGGCTATTTGTTAAAAAGACTGTTCTTTCTTCTTTCAATTGTCCTGGCACTCTCGTCTGAAATCAATTACCCGTAAATGTTAGGTTATTTCTATTCCAAGGATACATCTATCCTTGTGCCAATACTACTCTCTCTCTTTTACTAGTATAATTTTGTAGTAAGTTTTGAAACCAGGAAGTGTGAGTGCTCCAACTTTGTTCTTCCTTATTTTCAAGATTGTTTTGCTATTTTGGGTCCCTTGCATATCCATATGAATTTTAAGATGAGTTTGCTAATTTCTGAAATAAGGCTGCTGAAATTTGATAGGATTACATGGAATCTGAAGATGAATTTGGAAAATATTGCCATCTTAACAATATTAAGTGTTCTAACTCATTAAAATAGGTATTTTTCCATTCTTAACTTTTTATTTTTATTTTTATTTTTATTTATTTATTTATTTATTTATTTTCGTGTCTGGCAACGGATCGCAACCCTCAGTGTCACGCCCGTACCGGACCAGGACCGGCTACGGGATCTCAACCCTCGGCGCTGCACCCGCACCTCGCTCAGCCAGTGAGCGGGAACCGGTCTGTATGTGGGATCCGAACCCTCGGCGGGAGCGCCGCCACGCTCTCAAGCGGTGCACTGTAGCAGTGCGCCACCGGGCCGGCCCATTCTTAACTTTTTAAAAAATTTCTTTCAACAGTGTTTTGTAGTTTTCAGTATACAAGTCTTACACTTTGTTAAATATATTCCTATGTATTTTTTCTTTTTGATGCTATTGTAAATGCAATTGTCTTCATAGTTTTCTTTAAATACTGTTAATTGCTTGTGTATAAAAATATAATTGCTTTTAGTATATTGATCATATATCCTGTAATCTTTTGAATTCATTTATTAGTTTTATAGATTTTTTCCCTTGTGGATTCTTTTTTTTTTTTTCTTGTGAGTACTGTGAATAAAAAAGATTTTCTATGTACAAGATCATGACATCTGCAAACAGAGATAGTTTTGCTTGTTTATTTCTAGTCTAAAGACTTTTTACTTCTTTTATTTGACTAGTTGCCTTGGTTAGAATCTTCAGTACAATGCTGAATAGAATTGTGAGGGTGGGTATCCCTGTCCTTCTACTGATTGTAGGGGGAAAACATTCCTTCTCTATTAAACATAATGTTAGCTACAGGTGTTTCTTAGATGCCCTTTATCAGGTTGACTAATTTTCTTTCATCTCTACTTTATTGAGTGTTTTAATCATGAAATGTTGTTGAATTTTGTCAAATGCTTTTTCTGCTTCTGTTGAAATGATTGTGTGTGCTTTACTCTTTTCAACTAATATAGTGTCTTACTTTTGTTGATTTTCAGTTGTTAAATCAGCTTCAATTTTTGGGATAAATACCACTTGTTCATGGCCTCATTATGTTACTGGATTCAAGTTTGCTGCATTTTTTGAGGGTTTTTGCATCTATATTCATTCAGGACATAGACCTATAGTTTTCTTTTCTTGTGATGTCTTTAGTTTTGCTGTAGGGCAATAACTGGCATTATGGAATAAAGGCTTGGGCTTTTCTTTGTGGGAAGTTTAAAAATTACTAATTTAACCTCTTGTTTAGGTTAATTCAGATTTTATGTTTCTTCTTGAGTCAGTTTTGATAGTTTGTGTCTTTCTAGGAATTAGTCTATCATCTAAGTTATCTAATTTGTTCACATCCAGTTGGTTTTAGTATTTTCTTACAATTTATTTTTTTTTATAATTTAAGGTCAGTAATGATATTTCCTCTTTCACTCCTCATTTTAGTGATTTGAATCTTTTCTCTTTTTTCTTGGTCAGTCTAGTTAAAGTTTTCCTGCTAATTTTGTTGATCCTTTCAATAGCATGTCTTTCTAGTATGCCATATATATGTAAAACCATGGAAAAGAGAAGAGGGGATATTGGTGAGAATATCTCTTAAAATCAAGTCTCACTCTGATATTTGATTGGGGAAAGCATTACTAACAAAGGAATCATACTTTAGTATTCTAGTACAAATAATTAGAACCACAGCACAAATACAGGAAGAGATGAATCATAGTTCAGATGATGTGATTTGAAGAATTACTAGTATATGTTGTTCATGGAACTCCAGTGAGATTGATAAAAACACTCTTATTTTACATTGTGATATGCTTGTAAATATGCACATGGGACAAAGGTCTCTCTTCATTGAAACTGTACTCTATTTCACGGTAGCTACAGGTATGGTGCGAAGCATATTTGACTAATAGAACATTGAGCTCTTCTCTTTGGGTGTGGGGGATTGGATAAGATTAGTGTGTGGTTGAATGAATGGTGGCTGCCTCTCCAAGGGCGTGGTTAAAGACAATGGGTGGTCAAATGTGGCTAAAAACCACATATGGTTTTAGTCTGGGTAGGCAGTTGCCTTGCTTTGTTTTATTTAAGAAACATACTGGGTGATGTGCATATGTGGGGGGAAATGTGAGCATAGATGCATAGATACAGGGAGCTTGAGTGGCCAGAGAAGAGAAGATGATGAAGGACTAAGGAGAGAAGGACACAGAACCAGTGTAGCAACTGCCATATGGCATAGACCTCTAGGTAAATCGAGAGCCCGAGGCTGTCTTAGTGTGTGTTGTGCCATGGAAAAGCTCTGCTCCAAATTCTTGAGAAATTTGTAGTAAAATCATATTGGTTATCAGTGCCTTGGAGTGTGTGTGTGTGTTTGTGTGTTGCATGTGTGTTTAGTATGACTGGTTTTAGACTGGCTGTATGGCAGGAACAAAGTTACTAAAGGTTATTTGCGGGTTTCTGTAGATCTCTAGGCCTGTTTAGAGGTCCTGTTTAGGAGATACTGGGAAAGGGTGGCAGTGGTACCACCTGCCTCCTCTGTAATTTGTACAGGTCCCTTGTGAATATTTTAATGTACTGCAACTCCTTTTAAAATTTCACTTTGAAAAAAAAAATTCTCTCTGAATAAACATGGAGCTAAATGATTTCTCATGTAATTATTGTGGAGTTATAAAATAAAGATATCAAAAGATACATGTAAATCTTTTGAATTTCCTAGTGGTTTTGTTATCAGTAATAGGTAGTGGAGAAACAGATGGGGGCAGTGCAAACTCAAGAGGTGACAATTCAAAGTCTTAAAGAGGCAAAGTTTACTTCTGCAGTTGATCCTGGCCCTCAGTTGCCTGGACTTCCTACTTTGTCTAACAGAAGCGTTGCGCTGCCTTTACCTTCACATCTGCCTTCCTTTGCATTGCTCTTGTTATTCCAAGTGAAACTCAGGAAGGACTGCAGTATGGATAACCCATTAAACTGATCCAAGAAGGTAAAACTCAGCTGTCCTCTCTTCTTTTTTTTTTTTTTTTTTGTCTTTTTCCGTGTCTGGCAATGGATCGCAACCCTCCGTGTTGCCCCCGTACCGGACCAGGGACCGGCAACGGGATTGCAACCCTCGGTGTTGCTCCCGCGCCTCGCTCAGCCAGTGAGCGGGAACCGGTCCGTATGTGGGATCCGAACCCTCGGGCGGGAGCGCCGCCGCGCTTCCCAAGCGGTGCACCATCCAGTGCGCCACCGGGCCGGCCCCTGTCCTCTCTTCTTTTGACTATGGTGTTAAGCAGATTCTATCCTAGGCCGTGTGCTAAGGGAGAGAACAAACAAGAACCACCACCATGTATGATGGGAGCTCTCTTGTCTGATTTCCCCATCACTGACTGACCCTTCAGGCATGTTGACCACGCAGCGCACACTGCTCTGACCAGTGGAGGCGTGTATTTACCAAAGACAAACTGTGTTTGTCTGCAAACTTTGTTCATGCCAGATGCAATGTTATTTGATTATACAGGTTAGTTAAATATAGTGCTGGATGAACTATCAATATAAAATAAAAATTATTTTTATTAGACGCATTTAAATTATTCAAAAAACAGTATTGATTCATTTATGGCATTGAAATATTGTGACAAATTAGGTATGAGGCAATTGTTAATGATTAGTAAAAAAAAAAAATCTAAATGCATTGTCCACTCAATTTCACAAGTATCATTAGTTTATTACTTCACTTAAAAGAAAGAGGAACTAGAAATTGTTGGATGAGGCCTTATGAATGTACATAGAAAACAACATCAAACTCCAGTTAAGAGAAGCGCTATTCAAAGAAAGACTCTTGGTCTCATATCGAGATATTGGAAATAAATCCATATTAAATTAAATCAAAAATGTTTAGGTTATGATTCTTTTAATGCTTCTTCTCTTTGTTCTATTATTTTCAGTTAACTGATCAATTCCCACTCTTGATAGGACAGAAGAGCTTTCGTAGTAATTGTTTTTGTTGTTGCTTACTTTGTAAAAGTACTTATTATGTCTCACTACAACCCTTTTAAATAGTAGTATTATTCCAATTTTACAGACAGAGTATCTAAAACTTAGGAAGGTTAAATGACCAACTCAAAGTCACATAGTTAAAATATTTATAGCAAGAAATAAACAAATGAAGAGATCGAAAACAAAAACAAAAACAACTCTCTTCTAGACAAAATCTTATAGTATTCACTCATTCATTTAAAAAAAATTCCTTGAGAAATAGTTAGGGACTAGAGGTCAAAAATATGCAAAAATTAAAAAAATATACCTGCTCTTAACATGAGAAGATGAAACAATTATAACAGGTAATCACAATACAATATGAAAAAGGCTAAGTGCAGTTAGAGAGTTTCAGGTCACATTGGAGGGAACTCATACGGTGCTGGAGAGAAGCTGCTGTGCAAGCCACTCCTCTCAGCCTCAATTTTCTAATTTAAAAAATGCATATAATATAATATAAATGCAGGTAATATATATGCATTTTTTAAATTAGAAAGGAAAAAGGAAAGAAAGAAAGAAAGAAAGAAAGAAAGAAAGAAAGAAAGAAAGAAAGAAAGAGAAAGAAAGAGAGACAGAGAGAAAGAAAGACCACAACAATTCACTGAACTTTCAGGAGAAAACAAACCTAAGGATACTAGAGATGTAGGGGGTTTGGGGAGTGATAGAAGGCATGAAGAAAAATCATGATTTGTAATAATGAATATGCTAATAATAAAAAATTTAAAAATGTGTATAATAACGAATACCTTTGCAAAGGGAAGTTATGACCCTTAAAGCATTTATGAAGAATATAGCACATAACAGTTATCTGGCAAATGGTGACCATGATTGCTGGCTGGGCCACCAGATCTACCTTCTCCATTTTCTCTGCACCAAAGGTTGGTTCTGATTCTTGGTTCCCTTTGTTTGATTTCATGCCAACCTGTGCTCTTCTATTCAATTCCCAAAGGCAGTCAATTCTCAATAAAAGCTGTCAAATTAGTTTTTCTTTGGAGGTCAGACATATTCATTGAACTTTTTCTCTTCCAGTCTCCTGTTCTGGTGCTCTGTAGAGACAGCACTTGAGCACTGTCTCCCAAATTAACATGGTCCCAGGAGGCTGGAGGAGATGGCTTCCTGAAAAAAAGGAGCAAGGCTGCTCACTCTCTGGACTGATTTTACAAACTCATTGTATTGATGGGAGGAGCGTATGAAGAAAGCAGTCTTCACTTGGGTCTTTCTTTATTTCAATGCTGTCTTCCTTTTTACTTTATGTGAGTTTTTACTTGCTTTTCTCTTGGCCAGAAAAAAAAAAAAGATTTTTTTTTATTGCCAATTTTCCCATACTTTGATATAGATTTTTTTTTTCTTTATCTTCCCATCAATTTTGGTTCACTGTTGCTCAGAACTTTTTTTCTCCATTTTGATCATCAAGATGATAATTCGTTGCTGTGTTTCACATTAACAGATGAACTGAAACATGGGATCCAAATGCATATTTCACAATGCTTAAAGTTACAGTTATTTGGAAATTTTTGATTTCATCCCTTGGGAACTTAAATTTTTAAAATTTAGTCAAGACAACAAAAAAGAATGCTGGAAGTGTATACTTAATGCAAACCACAGACTTCACACAAAGACTTCATCAACTTGATTAGTCTCATTTCTTCAAAAGTTTAGTCATAAAGCATCACTTTCAGTCTTTCTCTGATTAACACTGAAAAAAAGAAACCAGTGTTACTACCCCTTTCCCTCAACTTTCTAGGTAGACGTTTTCTAATTACAAGAAATGTTTGTTTATGAAGCAATTGAGGGAATGATTATGAGGCAAAGTAAGAATTAATTATGAATGCTAGCAGGTCATTTGGAATTTTTATGACCAGAAGTAAATATGAATTATGAGAACTTTTATCAAAAGAGAAATCTGGAAGTTCTGAATGGTGAGTGAAAAGAATCCAAGGCAGGAGAGAGAAATAACAGCCCATGGCAGGAAAGTTACAGTAAAAAAGCAATCCACAGATGGGCTACATTCCAGCAGGAGAAGGGCAGCTTCTGATAGGCTTGAAATTGGCAACAACTCCTAAAAGAGCCCAGTGAGTAACCGCACATATGAGGGGCTCACCGCCCTTCATCATTGTCATTGTGTTATCACCATCATCATCATCATCACCATCATCACTAACACATGCTGGGCACCTCATTTCATCTCATTTAATTATTACAACAACCTTATTTCCTAGGAAAGGAAGCTGAGACTTTGAGATATTGAATAACCTCCCTGGGTCACACTGCTATTTCAAGAAGAATGCAGGTCTGTATCATTCCAAACCCATGCTCTTCACAGCTGTACTCATCGGCCCCAGAGAACACAATTTAGAGACGTGATCTGTAGGAAGGGGCCAAACTCTAAAAGTTAGTCTGGGCCTAGAAAAGACTCTACCCAAACCATCTCAGTAGGAGAAAACTTCCCGATCTTATCTCAGAGGAAGAAACTCCACATGCTACAGTAGACTGTAGACCCCACAATCGACTTCAGGGTTGCACAGTCCTCCGAGGCACACACTAGAGTTGTCCCTCTGCTGCACACCCATGGCCTCCTGGTACTCATGGTAATGGGGAATAATGACCTGTTCGTTAGTGTGTGTCCTTCAGTAAGAGGGGAGCTCCCTGAAGGCAGGCTTGGTGTTTTGTCTATTTCTGTATTATCATTGTAGCACCTGGTCCACAGTTGGTATTCAATACATGTTGAGAAAATGAATCCATGGGTGAATATTTACAGTATTTTTGTGAAGTGGGAGTCACACAATCGTAACTGTCTGCAGCTTCATTTGAGGCCTTCTATTTCAATCCCTCATAAAATTTCACTGCACAAAGCAAGCTTGAAAGTTAAGCTAATTCCTTCATGCAGTGGTTTAAGTTCATATTCTTTTGCTGAGGTCAGTAAACATCAAAAATTGCTCCTCGTGGCTTTTCAGAGAAGTCATCACATACATGGAGAACATCACTAAATGATACCCACATCTTTCTTCTAGAAAGAATAATCTCAGTTCTTCCATGTTTTTCTTGCTGCATCATTTTTCATCCCTTTAGCTATCTAAACGGTTCTCCTCTGATGTCTCTCCAAGTTCTTCTGCTCCTGCTTCATTTAAGATCATCGAACAGGATCTGGGATGCTAGCAAAAGTCTGTCAATGCTGACTCTCTTGAAAGCCCGACCGTATTTTCTGCATTCTGAAAAATACCACGGCAACTGCTGTGACAGCAAATGCATTTGTTGAAGCTATTTCAGTGAAACACATAAGAAAAGAGCAATCTTTCAGGTTTTTCAGGGAGAAGATAATTTCTTATTTAAAATGTTCAAATCTGAAAATAGGTTGACTTAAAGTTTAAAAAGATTGGGTTGGTGAATCAACCTGGTTCAATTTGCCCTCACATTCTTATTTTGGTTTCCTATGAAGGCAAGCCATAATCTGAGACATGTTTATGCCCATCTTTTCTCTCCCTCGATTTCTTCCTCCTTTTTATTGCAGTTAACACACAATTGGTTCAGTTCTGGTTATATATTCCCATCTTGATTATCTTGCAGTGAGTTACTCTGTCAAAGAATCAGTATTTTAACTATTACAGGTGGCATCTTGATGTTTCCACATGATGCACCAACATGCTTGTTGAACAACAAGAAAAAAAGGTGTTCAAGGAGGAAATTTAAGAGAAATTAGGTTTTCCTGTTTATGTAGTTTAGACAACAGTTCTGTCTTGACACACCAGCTTTTATTTTTGTGATGCACCAGAAGTTGATTTTATTTTAGCTACTTTGAAATAGTGGTGCACTGTGAGACTGAGTTTTCAAATGAGTAGTCTTGCTCTCCATGCAATAAAAACACAATAAAATTCTTGAGCCAATTTTGAATTGAAATTAAAAGCATTTCCCACACCCTTCCTCTGCTTCATTTCTTAAGTCCAGTTCATCTCTGGCCCTTTATTATGATAGTCCTGTTATCTTTTGATCTGTGAGCCAACATACAGTCAAGTCAGCACTTTGGGCCAGAACCATGTTGATATCAGTTTTTGCTTATGGATGCAAATTGTTATTGAACAAATTGTGGGAACAAAGAGTTTTGTTTAATCTGACACTCTACTTGTGGTTTATAGGTGTTAACAACATTTTCCCCAATAAGGAAACACCCAAAGTACATGTAATCAGCACTTTGGCAATTGCATAATAAAAAATTAATGGATGTATAGTTTATCTAGGTAATTTTAGAAATTGTAGACACTTAGATCCTCCAATAGCTTAATCTAGTACCATTTTGAGTTGTATTTTCATGTGTCCTAAATAGAGAATATTTTATGTGCATTAGTGTTGAGTATCAAAAACATAATACCCAGGCAATGTCTTACCTGATACTCCAAAAACCTGCCAGATAATTTGATCGAGCTGTACAAATCGCTGTTTAATTTAGAGACTAAAAAAACAGTTTATCCAGATATGAGTCATTGTTCTAGTAAGTAGAATTAAACTGGTCCCTTAAGAGGAGATGAGACTTGGCTAAAGGAGCAGTTTGGTTCTTAAGGTTGATAATGAATCATTAAGAACACTCAAGGAGGAAAAAAAAAAAAGAGTATCACGGAAAAAGATGTCGCTATGTGAATAGCAGTGAATAGGATTTTGTAGTAGCATTTGTTGTTATTTTGCTCCTGTCTGATTGAAGGGGCAATTCCATAATGATTTTAATTCATGTTCCCTCTCAGTAAGTGTTTCTTCGGAGAAACCTTATATAATTGAAAATAGGTCATCTGGTGTTGGTAAGTGATTTGCAAGTGTGCAATGCATTCCCATCAAAATAGGTCAGGTCAGTGTCCTGCTAAGCACAGTTCTAACTGTTTAAGAAGGAGTTCAGCTCTAACAAAAAAAAAAAAAAAATCTATGTGACATTAGATATCACGGAAGAACAAAGTTAAAATTACATAGCCATTTCCACAGAGGGATGAAATCTGAGTCGCAATCCATTCAAATGCAATTAGGTAGAATGAAAAGCCCAGCCAGTCAGGATTCAAGCCAAGATAGAAAGAGATAGGATGATAATAACAGTAAAATAGTAAAAATCACTTTTAAAGCAAAATGTCACTACTGTGGCATCAGTTAATTCAGAATTCTAGTAAATTAGGTAATCTAGAGGGAGGTTTAATTAGGTACTATCAATGAGAAAACCTCCCTAGTTTAAAACATAGTTAAACAAACAAACAAAAATCATGACGGGGCATGAGTAAGAGAGAAACTTATTTACTAGCATTTACAGTTTCTTCAGAACCAACAGCATCGATATGTGGATTTGAGATTGTTCTTATTTACTGAAATTCACCAAATCAATGATGACATTAATTGTAAGGTTCTTTCCAATTTCAGAGATGTTAACTTGTGGAAAAAAGTCCCAATCTTGTAAAAAAAATCCTTTGATAAGAATGACTTTTGTCTCCCTAATTCTTGTAAATGTATGTGTTTGACATTTGAAAATAGCATAATTGGACTCCATACTTATGCTTTTCCTTCATTCAGAAAGGCTTCCCTAACAGATTATATAAATTAGTATGTTCCATGCTGTGAAGTTATGAGAAAGGAAGCACGCATGTTGTGAGGCACATGACCCATGTGTGACAAGTTTTATTTCTCACCATGGGGTGTCTCTCCCAGTCTGTGGATCACGCTATATCCCCCTGCAACATCTTTTGTCTTTATTTCTCAGAACCAGCGACAGTTCTAGAACCCACAATTTCCAATTTACCTTAATATTCTTGAGGTGCTCGGGAGGAGGCAGAGTGGGACACTATCTTTCTGGTGTCATCTTAGCCCATAGAGCCTAATGCCTCATGGGGCATGGACACTTACATGGGCCTGAACACTTACTGCCCAGTTCCAGGTCAGTATTTGGCTGAAGGAGAAGTTACAATGGATCAGAGGCTATGGTTCTCTCAAGTGCTCTTAGCAATGGCCCTCATCATTTCATCCAGGCAGGCTTGGGGACTCCTTGTGTACTTGGTGGATGGCATTTAGTCCCCAAAGATGGATGTCAGAAGGATGTAAAGTTATTTTCCAAGTAAGACACCTGCTTGGCACCCAAAAACCTTAGAACATCAGCTTAGGCAGATTGTCCTTAACATGCCATAAGTAAACAGTATAATATCCATGAACACTATTGTAAGAAAAGTTAATGCAGGAAATAAGAAAAATGAGACAAGGAAGATCGTGTTCCAATTCATAGTCACAACCTACCTGTAGGAAGAAATAGTCTCAGGAAAGAAGGAAGCACATAGTGGATGTTTTAGATGTTTAGATGTCTCAGTACTTCTAAATTTCCCATGAAAATAAACATTTTGGGTGACAGTACCTGAATGTATTAGATTATATATTTATTTAGGTCTAATAGCTTTACTGTAATAAAGTCAAACTAAAATCTGTTCTTGATGTTACAGAAAGAAATGGCTAGAAACCTCTATTCTGTTCCATTTCTGAAATGGTCAAAGCATTGCCCTGGGCTTTAAAAGCAGGACCATGGCTTGGAAACAACCTTTGATATTATCTGAAAATCTTCAAAACAAAATGCAAGAGTGGCCGCATTTTTTTCTGACTGATCTGCCATACGTGTATTTTAAGTGTCTGGTTGTGCTCAGATGTGGGTAAGTCATGGGGAGGAAAAAATAATGTATCTTAACTCTGAGGATAAAAAGACTTCAAACTGTGTGTGCATCTCACATCCTTTGGTAATCTGCCCCACATTCTGCACCACGATGTGGGATAGATACTGCTAAATTTATGTTTATTTCTTCAGAGAGGGGTGGGGGGTGGTGGCGTGGGGAGAAGGGGAGAGGACAAATACTGAGGAGGAAGTTGTTAAGGATAAGCAGCAATTTTTGAGCTATGTGAAGAGGAATCAGATGGTACTTCTCAATGAAGACCTCAAGGGGATTTGGTCACTGTTATGGTGCCTACCCTTAACAGTGTTTGGGGGGATTCCCAAATCATATCCTTCCCTGTCATTTTTGAGATATCAATCTTCACTGTCATTTTCTTTTTCAGCCTGAGCAATCAAACTGGGAGGTACCAGGTAGACTCCAATGAGCTAGGCAATGATTCTCAGTCATTCATACCAAAGTCATTTTAAATAAGAAAGGATGACCATCTTCTGAGAACACTGCATGTCCTAAGATGCATGTATATTTTGTTCTTGATGCCATACACAGATGTTTTTAAAATATAAAAATAAGTTTTTTCCAATTTCTTTATTTAATATTTATATAAACATATACACATATGTGTAATTTTATGTAAATATGATATCAAACATGCTATTTTAATGCAATTTTCTTTTCCTTTTCTTGTTTTCTCTTTTACCCACAATTACCGCTTATAGCCTAAATCCAGGTTAAAAACTTAGTGTGTATCTTCTCATATTTTCCTATATGCTCATAGACATTACACATATACATATATGTAAACACAAATATATGCATGTAGTTTTTTGTCTTTTATTTTGCAAAAATAGGATTATATACTAATACCTGAATCTGGCTTTACACCCTCAGCAATACCTTGTGGAAACTTCTCTAAATAAACTAGTTACCTCTGAAATCTTTCTCTCTCCCTCTCTTTTCTTAATGACTGCACAGTGTCCCATGGTATGGGTATATTACGATGAACTCAATTATTCCCCATCACTGGACCTTTGTTTTCTACTTTTTTCCACTGCAATTGAGGTATCTATATCTGTATCTATATCTATATCTATACATCTATATATACCTCAATGATTTCCTTGGGCTAGATCCTCAAGAATGGGATTTCTGGGTGGAAGACTTCAAATACTTCTAGTTTTAATAAATCTTGTAAGGTTGTTTTCTGAAAAGCCTGTATTAGTTCCTATTTCAACCAGCAAGTATTACAGTAAATATAATGTTCTAAATACTTTCTGTTTCAAGTGTTGTTCATGGACAAGCAGCATGCCATCACCTGGCAGCTTGTTCGAAATGCGGAATCACGGCCCCACTCCAGACCTACTGGATCAAAATCTACATTTTTATATGATCCCTGGGTGATTCGTGCACCCTTTTCCCTTTAAAAATTCCTATTTTTTATCACTTGCAGGGGCTGGCCGGTTAGCTCAGTTGGTTAGGGTGCAGTGTTATAACACCAGTCAAGAGTTCTGATCCCCATACAAGCCAACTGCCAAAAAAAAAAAAATTAAATCAATCAATCAATCACTTACCATCTTTTAAATTGGGAGTATACTTATCAAATATCTTCTCTGAAAGGATAATTAAGCAATTGTTGACTTAAACAGTGGTTGACTTTTGGGTGGAGGACTGTGGGACTGACAGGATTGGGATGGAAACTTGCTTTTGATCATATACTTGTGTAATGTTGAACTTTTTCTCGTGTGTGTATTACTTATTTGGGAAGTGTTTAAGAGCAACTCTTTGCAAATGTGAAGATAACTTTCCACCCTCAAATCTCCAGAGAGACGGTAGTCCTGTGGTTCCATGTGCACTCTTCTCATGGTGATAAAGGTGGTGGTAAAGGAAAATACTTCAAGCTACATAGCTTGCTTTTTGAGGATATGAAAATGTAATGATGTCAATGAGGGTTTATCTGACCGGGAATATTTGACAGGGCAGACAGTGAGTCAGTGTCGTAGGGTACTTTCGACCTTCTCTCTGCAACAGTCCCACTTTTTGGATTATGATCACCGACCCAGGGTTGAGTTGGCAATAGCATAAATTGCCAACATAGAAAGTTGCATTAAAAAATTACTTCTTGAAATATGAATTGCTTCTTGATTCAACTTCTTGAAATATGAGGGTTCTTGGGTTTGCTGTGAATCAGACAGTTGGCAAGCAAGTATGGAGCATCATGGTCATAGAGTCCACAACCAGATTTGCTGACACCAAGATGGGGTGAGGTTTGAAGGGGTAGGGTAGGAAGCCCTGCCTTTTTAGGTTAGAAATGGAGCATCCTCACCACCCCGTTGGATCCTGGAAATCTTCCTAGGATAAAAATCCCCCCTCTACCTCAATAATGCATTGTATATGCAACTTATTCTTAGGAAACATTTCATGCAGGCTAAATTGAAAATCTATAGAAGTTGTAAACAGGCTCTGAAGGTTAAAATATGAATCTTTTAAATCTAGCTTCTCCAGGTGTTGCCACCTTATGGTCTAAATGACTTTACATTAAGAGCAACAATTCAAATATCTCTGGCTCTTGACTCTCCCCACTCTCTCAGGATCTCCATCCTCCTGAAAAATGTTGTCCAAGTATTTCAGGGACTCTTTTTTTGTGGTGGAGGTTGTACTTATATGTATTCACAAACAAATCTGGGTGGCCACCAAAGAATCCGTCATTTTATACTTTTCACTGAATTTGCTTCCTTCTTTGGGCACCATCACTCCTGCCAGGAATTATTTTCTGCTGCAAAACGTCTTCATTCTCCCAGTGGGCATCAGTCTCCTGCTACAGCTGGGACACTGGAGTCCCAGTGGTGGTGGTGGTTGGGGCATGGGGGGAGAGGTGGGGAAAGCCACACAGCATTCTTCTGGACAGAGAGAAAGAACTTAGCCTCTCTTCTTTTGGTGTCATTCTCTGTAGAGGTGAATGTCCCAGGTGTTAGTGAGACAGCCCTTTCAGCATTTACTTAAGAATCCCCTCTCTCCTGAGTCCAAAAGCCTAATGGGCTTTGCTAGAAGACAAATGCTAGTAACAGAAAATACACTGTGGGCATCACATTGTCACAGATTCTAGCTGCTGGGCTCTAGTTCCTTGTGTTCTCAATGTACATTTTATCTCAGGATTTTATGTCCTGCATATGAGCTCCTGAGACCCCGCAAAGCTGCTGCTGTGTGCAGCTCAGCTGTGAGGGTGTTCGGTGTTGGTCTCTGGGTCCCGGGACAGGTGGGAAGCAGAGGATGGGAGGAGATTTGTGCATTCCCCAGCACTCCACTAGAATCAATAATGAGGTTTTCAGGAGATACATTTTATTTTCATAAAGTCTTATTTTATTCCCCAAAGAGTAAAGGGGATGTGATACTGGCCAGGAACGGGGACAGAATGACAGGGTGGGTATGGAGAATACATCTTCTGATGACATCCTCCTGTCCTTGAAAATTTCTGTGAGAAAAAGAGAGTGCCTTAGAAAGTGAGTCTACAGCCAGTTTGAAAAGAGATCCCCCAGCTGTGGTTTCTGGATCCACGGTCTGATGACAATGGATACGTGAGTAGTTAGTAATCACTGCCTCACTTACCCTGTACTTAGTCAGAGAGGGAGGGGTGGCTACTGAAAGCTGTGCGGCTTCAGTCTTGCAGGTAAAATTGCATCCATGGTCTGATGACAATGGATACGTGAGTAGTTAGTAATCACTGCCTCACTTACCCTGTACCTAGTCAGAGAGGGAGGGGTGGCTACTGAAAGCTGTGCGGCTTCAGTCTTGCAGGTAAAATTGAGAGCTAGGTAGGGTGCATTTCTAGGCATCCTCCTAATGTGGGGAATCGTGTAGGCAAATGTGTGGACTGATTGTGCAGTGTGTGTGTGTGCTTATTCTCGAGCCTGTCCTACTTTACCACTTCCAGGTTTCTTCAGGGCTCAGCTAGTCCCACACATATGTGTGATGTCTTCTGTCCACCCTTCCTTGTCTAGCATGAGTGGGAGATGAAGGCCAGGAGAAAACTGGCTGGAGAGAGTTGTAGTTTGGATCTTGATCTTGTTGTGCACCCCTCGACTTTCAGGGCTCTGGGAGCCCCAGAATTGCAGAGGAAGAGCTGGAAACCTAGCTGCTGACTGTCCTTCAGATTTTAAAATTTTTTCACGCACATGGTCCAGGGATGCTGGGTGGGGCAACATCAAGGCTGCTGCTGCGTATGGGTGTGCTGCATGGGTGTGCTGCTTGGTGCAGTTCACGCACTGCAAACATGCAACTAGCTGAGAGTGGAGCGGCGACTGAACTCTGTTGGCCAATCTGTTGTGCCCTGTCATGGTTCTGCACCAGTCTGAAGGAAGGGATGTCTTTATAATTCATCCTTCCAGAGGATGCCTATGAGGAGACACAAGGGTGCTATATGAGCTAGTGGAGGCCCTGGACATATTGTTTTAAACCATGAAGACTTGAGTTTGGAGCCTGTCCTCTCACTGCCCAGTCCAGCCCTTCTTTGACTTGCTTGAAGTGACTCCCTCTGGGAAATCTGGTGGTGGAAAACTGATAGGACACAGGCCGCACATAAACCCCACAGACATATTTATTTGGCTTACACAAAGCTGGACCACGTGATGTCATAAAATATTTGAATTGTTGGTATTTAAAATTTAAGAAATTTTGCATAAAAATCTGAATCTCTGGCTTCCTGCAGTACTGCCAGGTAACATTTGGCAGCAGCCATCTAGCATGTGACACAGTCCTCACCATGCCCTATGGCCTCTCTAGCACTGAGGATGAAGGTTAATTGCTATTTATAATAGTGCTCGTGCTCTGTTTCTTCTGAAGGAAATAAGAGAAAAGTGAAATCTATCTTGTGCTCTCTTTTAAAAGAGGAGGAAAAAAAAAAAAAGACTGAGAAGTGATTTTTTTAAAAATCTGGCCTGTGACATATTTTAAATCACCTGCCAAGTTTCTGGTACTGATGTTTGCAGCCCATGCTCTTGTGTCACATAGTGTCCTGATCAGGCAGTCAGAGAAATCTGAGAGATTCAATTGTAGCATGTGTTCCTTCATTCGATCATTAAATGAAGCTACTAGGCTTACAGAAGAAACTTGATTTATCATGACCCCTCTGCAGTAGAGGGCTTAGCTTGGAAAGTGCATTCTAGGGGCTCCTCTATCCCACTGTCCCCTGTCTACAATGTTTATTAGGACAAAGTGTTGAGACCCTTCATGCTGAGCTGGGAGGCTGGACAATGAGTGGACCCCTACAGGGTAAGGGCAGATGGTTAGACAGAGGGGTATTGGGTTCAGAAATATGAGATCAGAATGGGGAGGGGGAGGATAGAGACATTAGGAACATAGGCGAGACAGGCCAGGTAGCTACAAAAAAGTCAGGTATATAGGTCAATGGAGTGACAGTGGATTCTTACAAAGTGCTTAGAATAATGGCTGGCACGTGCCAGATATCTAATAAGTATTTATTATTACCTGCTTGGTACTTTTCTCACCCCCCTGTTATGAAAATGAAATATTTAGGAACATGGTTATCAGCTTGGGGGAAGTTGCCCTCCAAAAGAAATAACAGCAATGTGTTTTTACAAGTGGCTTCTTAGCATTTTAAAAGAACTTTCCATGTGATGCTACTGGCTCAATGGATCAACTTTGTGAAGGGCAGCTAAATTCAGAAAGAAACTCTAAAGGGCTCCTGTAGCATCAGAGTGATGCCTTCCAGTAGAGGGGACCCTTCCCTTAGACACTTTTGGAGGGAGCATAGTAGCAAAGGTTCTACTCAATTTACAGAGACTTGACCATGAAATGGGCTCAAACTGTGAAGTCGGTGGGAGAAGAGCAAGCCCTCCCCCTCCGGGGTGCTTGGTGAAGTCTGCCGTACAGGAGAAGGATGTCGTGGTTTCTGCCTGGTTTGTGGGGGCACAGCAAGGTGAGGCTGTTTCAGAGACGGTGCTCGGTGTCGCTGTGTCCCTGTGGTTAGCGTGAAGAGAGCAGAGACCCAACAGCGCGCCTTTGGAGCTCGAGTGCTCAAGGCGCCGCTGCGAGCCCCTGTGGCCCTGTGGGGCTTTGAACTGCAGCCGCAAGATTCTGTGGCGTCTCTTTCCAGATTTGTTTTGAAACAAGCTTGAAAACAAAATTTCACCCTGTTCTTATGCTGAGAACCTGAGGGTGAATTGCTGGTAGATTTGTTTATTTCTAACTCGACAGAATGTTAGTGAGTCCTCTAGTAACTAACAGAGGACGCCCTGCTAAATCTTAGGTCTCTGTCATTGAGCTGGGTAGAAAATCTGCTGGTGGCAGAAGGAGCTGTGCCAACAGGCAACCTGAATTTGTTATTAAGTCAAATCCAGTGAAATATGAGAGGAGATGGGGTGAGCTACCAAGGATGTTGGGGCAGAGTTAGGGCTCTCCATGTTCAGGTGAGAAACGGGAGGGGAAGGAGGGGGTTAGAGAGAGCCTGGGTGATCGCTGCACGGTTGACCTGTTCATGGTTAGACCAACCTCCAGGTCCTGAAAGGAGCTGTTGTAGTAGATGTGGTGGTTCTCGTTAGCTTTCATGAATCAATTGGTCTCTAGCAGATGTACCTTTCTGTCGCCTAGCCTCTCCCATCTGGAGCTGCAGGGGGCCAGTGGGCAGAAGGAAAGTGATTCTCTTTCCACCTACACACACACACACACACACGCACGCATGCACACACACACGCACGCACACACGCACACACGCACGCACACACACTCCTCTAAAGATTAATTCCATTCTTTCTGCAGATCTAGCATAAGGACATATAAGATTATAGGACATCTCTGCTCTAAAAAGTTACTTTCTACCTCCCAGAATTTCTGTTATTGGGAGATGTCCCTCATCATTCATTAATTCATTCCATATTTCCTGGGCATAGAGTAAGTGCCAGAAGCTATGCTTAGTGAAGCTGTGTTGGGTGTTGAATGTGATAAAATTCTGAATAACATGCTAAGGGATCTAGAATTTATTTGGTTAGGCAAGGGGTCAGAGGAAGGTTTCTAAGCAAAAAATGTGACATGCTTAAGCAGAGTTTCAAAAAGATTATGTTGGAAGTAGTATAGAGGCAGGATTGGGGCAGAAAAATAGAGAATTGGGGAGAAGATACAGAAAGTGTGGGGGTCAGTTCAAAGCTATGACAAACAGCTAGAAGAAAGATTTTGAGGGCTTTTGAAATAGGGTGGTGAGTCTGGGGACTGAAGGGAAAGGACACATGTGAGAGACATTTACAAGGAGTAATCAGTAAGACATGGTGTGAGGGGAGAGAGAGAATGAGGCCAGGACAGGGCTGAAGCTTTGAGTGTGGGAGACCAGGAGCACCACAGGTGTTGCCATTAACACGGAGTGGGAAGTTAGGAGGAGGAGCTGCTCCCAGAGAACCTCAGAGATGGACAGGGCCAAAGTCGTCCAGCCAATGCCCCCTCTATTGTCTGTATCCCGTCTGATCCCATTGTGATCCTCCCTTAGGAAACCACAGGCTGGCCTGGACAGGGGAACAGCTGAGTGGCTGGGGTATGGTATTGGGCTTGAAGGGTCAGTGTTCTAGGGCAAGGAAATAGGGGGTGTGCAGACAGTGTGAAGAGCCTAGTCAAAGTGTTCTAGAGAAAGGAGAGATCTGTGCATGATGAAGACCAAGCTGAAAGGGCGTCCTGGAGAGACAGAAGGTGGGGTAGCAGATCTGAGGGACTGATTCGGTAGAGATAGAATTGCTGTAGCAGCAGGACAAAGGGGTAAAGCAGAGCCCTTGCCATGGCTGCCACGTGGTACCCTGCCTCTGTCAGAACACTTCTCTAATTCTGGGAGAAGGGGTGCGTGGCTTTTCACAGTCAACTGAAATTTGTCATGCTTTATCATTCACCATCAGTGTTGGCTTATCCCTGGGGACTCAGAAAAAAATACTTTGTCTGAACAGCTTTTCAATAGTTGGTGACGGCTCTTTTGCCCCCTAAATCTGAAGCTTCTTTTCTCAAGGCTAAGGCTAAGGAGTTTTGAATTTCCTCACTTCCGAATATATATATGTTCCTCTGCATATACAAAGAGCGTGCATATATTAAACTGTGTGGCCATGAACCGCACACAGAATTGCAGCTGAGTTCTGACCAGCACAGATCAGAGGAAAATCGGCATCTCCCTTACCTGAGCTATTATGTCACCACCAATGCTCTGAGAACATTGGATTCTTTAGGGACCACATAACACAGCAAATTAGACTCAGTTTGCTTTGAACAACACCTTTTGTTCTTATTTTTAAACACTGCTGAGCCGTGCTTCCTCCACCCCGAGCGTGTGCAATGTGTTATTTGTCCCTGGGTGTAGAAAACTGGGCAAGAGGATGGCTTTTGGGGTTAGTATCAGCGTCCTATCTGTGTCTACTATTTACCATCTGTGAGACTTGGGGCAAATCTCATAAGCTCTCTAAACCTCATTTACATCGTATGTAAATGACAATCTTAAGCGTACCTACTTCACAGAGCTATGAGAACTAAATGAGACAAGGCTTTCTTAGCACAGTGCCTGGCTCATAGTAAACATCTACCTATTATTATCTCTTGTTACCTGTTATTAATACCTCAACCTATTTAGGTAGGTTTCATTCTTCAAGACATCACTGTGTCATCTTTCTCTAATTAAACATAATTTAATTCAAATCTCTTCCAATGTTGTGTCAACCATAATTATAACTGACAGAGATTCTGTACCTCTCTTTGAATATCTTTGTTGCTGTCTCATATCACAGTGGTGAATGACAGGGACATGGTCAGTATCTCCTATAGCCAACAGTCCATTGAAGAAGACGGATAATGAATCATTCATGTGATGAATCCTCTGTCTTTGCAAAAGTTACTCCACCAGTTACAAATTCAATTGTCTTTGCATTTAGCCCATATTTGTTGACTTTGTTCCCAAGGATATCAAGAAAATATTATGAATTACTGTAAAATGCCTCAGAGATGCCGAGATGCTCTGTATCTGGAAAGAGAGGAGTAGTGACAAAGACTCCGGTTTGGATATACAGCTAAGGACCTCAGCAAGACTTCCAAGCTAGCAGGCAAATGCGTATTAACTTCAAGAGGTCATAGAGTCAGAGACGAAGAAAAATATTTGAGTCATTTGCCTACAGATGAGAGTGGAAGACAGCAAGTAGGCGACGGAAATAAGCAGGAAAGAATGAGCTGAGACATAGAAAGGGGGAAATAAAACTAAATAAAGTAATAGGACGAGTAATCAGAGAGAGGAAAGCTTAGTAGCCTTTGTTTTAAAGGAATCCAAGGGAGAAGAGAATTTTTAAAGTGATGGTGATGAATAGTATGAAAATATGAAGGGAAACTGCCACTACATTTGTTTATTGAGAGGTCATTTGTGACCTTTGTGGGGTAAGTTTTGGTAGAGTAGTGAGAAGGCCAGATGTTTTAGGGGTTAAAATATTGGCTGCAAACAAGAGAAATAATAAGGAAAAGTCAATGAAATAAAAAGCTGGTTCTTTGAAAAGACAAATAAAGTAGATAAATCTCTAGCCAGTCTGACTAATTAAAAAAAGAAAGAAAACATAAATTACCAACATCAGAAATGAAAAAGGGGTTATTAGTACAGAATCTACCAATATCAAAAGGATAATAAGGGAATATTACAGTTTTTACCAGTAATTTAACAACTCAAATGTAACTGACAAATTCCTTGAAAGACACCAAAGCTCACTCAAGAAGAAGTAGATAATTTTAATAATCCTGTATTTATTAAAGAAATTGAATTTATAATTAAAACTCTTTCAACAAAGAAAGCTCCAGGTCAGGAAGGTTCGCTGGAAATTCTACCCAATATTTAAGGAAGAAAAATTAATTCTACATAAACTCTTCCATAAAATAAAAGAGGAAATAAATACTCATCATTTATGAATGTAGAATTAACCTAATACGAAAAACAAATATAAGAAAATAAAACTACAGACCAATATCTCTCCTGAACGTATATCCCCACAACATCCTCAACAAAATAATAGCAACTCTAATCCAGTGACATATGAAAAGTATAATATATTCCTGAAATGCGAGGATGGTTCATTACTCAAAATCAAACAATATAATTTCTCACATCAATATACTGAAGAAAATTCATATGATTTTCTTTTAGGTGCAGAAAAAAGTATCTGACAAAATTGAATATCTGTTTATGATAAATAGGCTCATCAGAAAACCACTGAACTTCAGTGAAGGTGACGCCCCTTGGCCATACCATCTTTGTGGAGAAGAGGTCAGGTATTGCCTGAGACCTACAGGCGAAGAAATCAAGCTTCCTTAAGGATAAAGGAAATATGCAAGGACTTGCAGGGGTACAAAATGCTGCCACAGGAAGGTGCAGACACCCCAGGAGCACTTCCCAGAAGGAAGAGTGAGGTGCCTTCTTCCCCCAGGGCCCTGGGACCAGGAAAGGAATGCTACCTCATAAGCAGATGACACATGTGTGCTGGATGATGGAATCGGGTTATAAATTCTCTTTTAACACATGACAAAATAAAATATGAGACCTAATTTGGAAGATTAATTTTAACAGGGTTATATCTAAGTACCTATACTTTAATTTTTCAAAAACGAAAGTGGTTACTGTTAAAATAAATGAAATGTGGTTTAAATAAAGCACATGCATCAAAGGCTCAGGAGTTTTAGTTATTTGTAAGTTAAATATGTCACTAATTGTGTCACAATGTGTGTGTCTGTGTTTGCATGCATAGTCAGTAACGGCTTTTGACATCCCGAGCTACATTAGTAGAATGATTTGAAGATGGTTGGGCATTCATTAGAATTATAAGGCTTGAAAGGCCTCAGGGAGATGAGTTTCTACTACATCCTTTCTTTCTCTGGGAGAATCCCATGCAACCTCTGGTTTCAGTGTGAGGTTCCACCTCTTGCCTCCTCCAGAACCTGCATTGGGAGAGTTCCGTTTACATCTCTGGGTTGTGTCCAGTCACCAGATCTGCCTAATTCTGATGTTTAAGAGACTGTGATGTGGCAAATACCCACGAGGAGACCCTTTGTGGGCTGGTTGCTCTCCTGCTACTTAGAGGAATTAACAGGCTTCAGGAGAGAGATTCTGCAATTTTCCTGTTGGACAACATTGTACAAGAAAATTATTACAGCAAGGTATGCTGTTTTCCCTACTTTAGTGTTTTGCTATTGCAGTGTAATATTGCCTCGTCTTGTTCAATCCTTAATGAAATGTGGATTAGTTTACTGCCTGTCCTTACCATGATATTTTATTTATTTGAACTTTATTTTCAGATATTCTTCTTCCTTCTCTGGAATAGCTGGAATCAACTTGTTTGTTCACTTGTGAATCAGCTAGGTTGAAATTTTGAAATCTCTGATAGGGTTTTTTCTCCATATTTAAGTACACTTCTGGGTCACTATCCTCTGCTTTCTTGAAGAAAAAGACTCTGCGAATGGAGCCTCAGGTGAACCTTAGCCCACAAGAAGCAAAAGTAGAAAATGTATCACTTTCTAGAAATACAAAAAAAGTCCCACTAATGATAGAAATTGTCTTGGACTGCTCACTGCTTTAGTGATCAATCTAAATGTGATATTTCCATGCATTTTGCACAAATGCATTAACTCAACTTAAAGCTGGCTATGATTTTAGTCTTAGGTTCTTGGGCACAGCAGTGAAGAAAACATACAAAAACCCTGACTTCATGGAACTTACAACCTACTGGAGTGACAGACAAGAGAGTAAATATATAGTTTGCCAGATGTTGATAAGTGTGATGGAAAAAAATAAGAGCATTGGGGGGATAGGGGTGTTGAGGTGTGGTGGGTTGTTCTTGTTTTGTATTAGGTAGTGAGGGAAGGCCTTATTGACAAAGTGACATTTGAACAGATACATAAGTCATGGGACAAGCCATGCCGAGATGCAGGAGAAGAATCATTCCAAGCAGAGAGAAGAGCAAGTGCAAAGGCCCTGAGGCAGGAGTGCACTTAGCATGTTCCAGGATTAGCAAGTCAGATTTATCACTTAAGCAGAGTGAGAAGCGGGAAGACTAGCATAGAGAGAAGAGCAAGTGCAAAGGCCCTGAGGCAGGAGTGCACTTAGCGTGTTCCAGGATTAGCAAGTCAGATTTATCACTTAAGCAGAGTGAGAAGCGGGAAGACTAGCAGGAGATGAGATCAAAGGGGTAAGATGAGGACATTAATGGCAGGTTGGAGCGGAAGAGTGGCGCGGCCTGACCTGCATTAGAAGACTCCCTCTGAGTGCTGTGGTAAGAACAGCCTGTAGGGGGAGCAAGAGCAGAAACAGGATGGCTGGTTGGGGCTACTGCAGTAACCCAGGCAAGAGATGGTGGCTTGGACTGGACTTCTGTGACAGAGGGGTAAGGAAGACCACAATGTAAATACATTTTAAAGATATATTCCACCTGATTTGCTGATGGACTGGTGGTAGGTTATGAGAGAAAGAAAGAAGTCAAGGATGACTTCAAAGTTTTTGGTCTGAAAACAGGAGGACAGAGTTGCCTGAAATAGAGAAGGATGTAGAAGAACAGGTTTAAGGAAGAGGAAAATCAGAAGTTCAGCCTCAGACATGTTGAGTTTGAGATTATTATTAGCCCTCCTTATAGGAATTAGGTGAACATTAAGACAGAGAAGTTTGGACTTCATGGGGAGGTGGGAATAGAAATTTCAGCATTGTAAGCCTCTCTAAAAGCCATAAAGTCATGGAAATGAATGAATCATCCAGGGATTGGCTGTGGCTAGAGAAGGCTGATTCCTGGAGTCTTCCAACATTTAAAGGTTGAGTAGAGAAGGAGGATTTAGCAAGAGATCCTCAGAAGGAGCAGCCAGTGAGGAGAACCAGAGGGGGTATCATAGGAGCCCAGCACTCAGAATACATTATTACTCATTTCTAAAACACTGTCTAGGGATAAGTATCATTGAATTTGATTTACTTATTCATCAAGTAAAAAGGTATAATTACACAAGTACATCTATCTATGAACAAAGCATTATATTCTATTAAGAAATAATTATGAATAGATGTTAGGAGCATGACCGCATTAGCAGTTCAATCTTGCAGCCCTCTGCTTGGCTACTGGAATGAACCTTGACATTTTACTGCCTGCAGAGCAAGCATTATAAGATGTACATAGCAGT
>NW_007727215.1:125419-127443 GCF_000696425.1 Galeopterus variegatus
TTTTTTTTTTAATTATCAGGAACAGAAAGGTCTGCTTTTCCTATATTTATTTAAAGTATCTAGCTATCTTAAATCTTAAATCACATATTTTTCAAAATAAATTAATATCATCACAATGCAGAAGGGGTACCAACATGAGAAAAACAGAATTGCATCTACATAGTTTTCCGTTTTTTTATTTCACAAATTTGGGGAAGTGCTTTAAGAACAGAAATTTCTTTTCTTCAGAGCTGAGTTCCAAAGGTTTCAATTTGTGGACATTTTATTCACAGAGACAAGAGTTAGTTCACTCTCTGAGCTGACCCTTGCTTATTGACGTACACATTGCTTACATCAGTCACTGCCAAAAACTGCAGTGAATCATTTTCTGGAGTGAACTTGTTCTTTCAACACAGATCTCCTAAAGGCAAAGGTAACCCTGAATGAACCAGGTGTAAAAGAACAGATGCTCCCCACTGGCGTTCCTGGTCCTACCCACTACAATCCTTCTTTTTTTCACATGTGATGTTTTATTATTCTTTATTTTTATAATTGTTCTTTTTTTTTCTAAATTTTATTTGTATTTATTTTTGTGGGGTACAGTGTGTTGTTTCAATACCTGAATAGACTGCACAATGATTTACTTAGGGTAAATAGCATAGTTTTGTACACGCGAGCTCACCCCTTCCCCTCCCCTTCCCTCCCAGCCTCCGGTAACCACTATTCTACTCTCTACTCCTGGAAGAACCACTTTTTTATTTTTTATTTTTAGATTCCACTTATGAGTGAAAGCATGAGGTTTGTCTTTCTGTGTCATGATGGTTTCCAGTTCCGTCTGTGGTGCTGCAAATGATAGGATATTATTTCTTTTTATAGTGGAATAGTATGTCATTGTGTACATATACCACAGTTTTTTAAACTATTCATCCATTGATGGACATTTAGGTGATCCCATCTTTCGGCTATCGTGACTAGCAATGTGATGAACATGGGAGTGCAGGTGTCTTTTTGATATATTGATTTTACTGCCTTTGGTATATACCCCGTAGTGGAATGGGTGGGTCAGAACGCAGATCTATTTTTAGTTCTCTGAGGAATCTCCATACNTGGAATGAACCTTGACATTTTACTGCCTGCAGAGCAAGCATTATAAGATGTACATAGCAGTGCTGCCCTAATGTGCAGTTTTGGGGGGATTTTCACTGTATTCACCTAATATTGGTACTTCTCATAGAGAGTGCTTATGATTTATGTGTGTATTTATTTTTGAACATTTTGTTCTGGTGCTTTCCATTTTGAGGATCATTCCTGCTTAGTTTGGATTTTTGCTCTTTCTTTAAAGTTTATTGTAGAATATTCTCTGAGTTAAGGAAGGTTCCCTTTTCAGTGCTCCTCATAAACTGGTAGGGGTCACTTTTATACTTGCAGTGAAACATATACAGCACACATCATGGTCACATGTGGTTTTTGGAAGATTCATTGCCAAATTATAAAGAGCGCACTCATTTGTCTTCATTTCTTTTCCTCTGTAAGTCTTGAAGACGACCTCTCTCCATCGCTTCCTTGTACATGTTCACTCCTTTGGAGAATCATTTTAATGTCCTAAGGAAAAGATTTAAAGAGAAGTTACAAATATTAATAAATGATTTAGGATTAATGATCACCTAATATGTGGTAGTGATTAAACAGTAAGTTGCTTTTATTTTATTTTTTTCCTTTGAGAAAACCGTTCTGCATTTAGTTTGAACCCCACCCTACAACTTACTATTTGTACCCTTGGAAATATGTCTAAGATCTTGGAACCTCAGTTTTTTCATCTAATAATGGAGGTTTCATATTAGATTAAATAACATTTGTAAGAGCAATCAGACTCTGGCATGTAATATGCAAGCCAAAAGATTATTTCCCTATTAGTGAATAAAAAATAGTATCCACCCTCTATTAAAGGAAAATTCTAATGACAAATTAATCGTGTCTACAGATTTGTAGAATTTTAGAACAGCAGATTACTTTTCTTGGATTGTCTCATTCCTCCTTTTTTTTTT
>NW_007727215.1:129015-129793 GCF_000696425.1 Galeopterus variegatus
ATCTATTTTTAGTTCTCTGAGGAATCTCCATACTGTTTTCCACAATGGCTGTACCAATTTAATCTACATTTCCCTGATGATTAGTGATTTTGAGCATTTTTTCAGGTTCCTGTTGGTCATTTTTATGTTTCCTTTTAAGGAGTGTCTATTCAGGTCCTTTGCCCATTTCTTAACTGGGTTATTTGTTTTTTTGTTGTTGCTAAGTTGAGTTGCTTATGTATTCTGGATAAGAGCCCCTTATCAGATGTGTAGTTTGCAAAGACTTTCTTCCATTCTGTAGGTTGTCTCTTCAATTTGTCGATAGTGCCCCTTGCTGTGCAGAAGCTTTTGATGTACTCCCATTTGTGCATTTTTGCTTTTAGTTGCTCGTGCCTTTGTGGTCTCACTCAAAAAAGTGCCACCACTCCCATTTTGTGTAGTGTTTCCTCTGTTTTCTTCCAGTAGTTTCATAGTTTTGGGTCTTAAATTTAGGTCTTTAATCCATTTTGAGATTTTTTGTGTGTATGGTGAGAGATAGGGGCCTACTTTTAGTATACTACATGTGAATATCCAGTTTCCCAGCACTGTTTACTGAAGAGGTTATCCTTTTCCCACTGTATATTCTCAACATCACAGTCAAAAATCAAATGGCTGTAACTGCATGGGTTTTTTTTCTGGGCTCTCTATTCTGTTCTGTTGGTCTATTTGTCTATTCAAAATGTCCATATTACCCAAATCAGTCTACACATTCAATGCAATCCCTATCAAAATACCAATGACATTCTTCACAGAAATAGAA
>NW_007727215.1:130859-132542 GCF_000696425.1 Galeopterus variegatus
TAAGGTCTTCTTTGAATCTTACGCTTATAATAACTAATGTTGACCATTGCAAGTTAATTTCGGGATTAAAGAGTGAACTAACCTGAGATTATCTGACACTTCATAGCATAGGAAAAAATGATAAGCTCCAGATATATTTAAACCAGCCTTGGCCAAATTTATAGCTGAACTCGGGGCCATAATTTTCAGTAGCAGTGAATGGAGAAAAGCCCAAGAGAGTCAGAAAGTGTTTGACAGAAGTGTCTTAAAATACAAAACACCAAAGCAGCCATCACATTTTGTTATAAAGGTAGAGGAAAAGATTGGAGAATATTTTAAAGTTTGGTACCTTGAAGACAAAGTGGAATGAAAGTTCCCTTAAAGTCATGCTTATAATTATGGATATGTTGTTCTAATTTAATTGGATCCTGATTCATTTCTTTATAAGATAGTCTCCTGCAATATTCTGATTTTAATACTAAAATATTTCTTGCTATCTCCAATTGAATGTAAATCTTAATAATAAGGTGCTATGCTTGATTTACAGGTTTGCTAAGAGAAATTTACAATTATCCAGCATGTGTTCATCATAAGAAACTACATTTATTAGTATGTTTGAAAACATTTGTTAGGAAAAAGCATTGGTCCACTTACGCTTGTAAACATATTTGTTAGAGGAAATTGCCTTTGCTCACCAGGAACCCAGTTACAATGTAACAATATCCTCATTGATTTGTTACATTTAACCAAATTATTCTCTTAATAATTTAGGAACATTACTTGAAAGTAACTTCCTTGTATAAGGTCTATGAAAATAGAAGTCAAATAAGAGACTTTGACTGAATAACTATAAGATCTAATACAAAGTGTGGAACTTCCACATAGGTGTGGACCATGTGGGGCTTCTTGGGACTTCAGTTTGGACCCCTTGTATTATGGCACTACACCAGTGAAAGCTTTTTGTCTTTCCAAAGAGAAGACACTGTACATTCAAGAGATGAAATGCTGGCTCATTAATCCACCCACGTATAACTGGAAATGGCTCAGAAGTATTTCTTGTGCACTACAGCTACCACAGACCAGTAGTAGTAGTAATGATAATAATATCCAACGTTTATTGAGAGCTTTTTATTTGCCAGGAACTGAGCTAAGCACTTTGTAGTTATTAAATCATTTAATCCGTACAAAAATTCTATGAGATAGGTATGACAATTAACACTGTTTTACAGATGGGGAAACCAAGGCACTGGAATGTCATTTGCCCAAGGCCACACACATCTAGGTGTGAACCCAATCAGCATGACTCCAGTCTCCATTACGATAGAAGCAAAACTAAAACATATCATCATAATTATGCATCTTCAGTTTTTTCAAATATGTACTTTAAGATGTTGTTGCTTCTAAACATGAACCTTGTAAACATCACACTGTTAAGCAACAGCCTTCACTTCCCATGTTTATAACAGCAAACAACATTTTAACCTGAAAAACCACAGTCTAGCTTTTGCTCTACTTATCTTGAAAGATCTTCAAATAACATCACTGTGGTTAAAGTTCATTTTTAAAATGTGATCTATTTACTTGTACATGGATATCTGGAGCAAAAAACGATGGCAGGATGAGTGCGATAATACCCAACTTTCTGAGGATGTTTTTCTGTCCCTCCTGCTCCCTCCCTGCCTCTCTCTCTCTCTCTCTCTCTCT
>NW_007727215.1:133036-134663 GCF_000696425.1 Galeopterus variegatus
CTCTCTCTCTCTCTCTCTCTCTCTTCCTTCTCTTCCTGTCTTCTTTCATTAGCAAAAATAAGAAAAGAGCACCCTCCTGGAAAGGAACCCTCTTTCATTTTAAGTATCAGAATATGGGCTTTTCAGGTCATGCGCACCACTCTTGTTCACAGACATACCAACGAGTCCCAATTGTGGTAGTTTACTGTCCTCTCATTAGACTTTTTGGTGGAGTGACAGGAAGAAATGCAAAGGACGAGCAGAGCGAGGTAAAGTAGCTGACTTGGTCATATCTTAAGAAGCATTCTGGCAATGAACTAACTAAGCAACTAAGTAAGTGACTAACTTTCTGCTATGAGAATGTCAGGTAATGCGGGTACTATGAGACTGGTTAACTGGAGGACAGACCCCTCCAGCTGGGTGGCACCTAGCCAGAGGCGCAGCATGCACCAGGGAAGATTTGGGAAGCGTGCAGAGGCAGGTGTAATGGTCAATATGTCCAGATGCTCTTGGAATATAGTGACCCAGAATGTTAGACATCCTGCTGCACTTGGGACAGTCCTGCATAGAGAGGAACTGTGCTGTCCAAAATGCCAGTAGTACCTCAGCTGAGGTCTGCTGCAAGCTGATAAAACTTCTAAATGAGGGAAATACATAACTTTAAGAAAGCCCTGTGGACTCCAGCTCTTCCTGGGAGTCAGAACGCCTCTTCAGGGGGCTGACTCTCAAAGCAGTCATTTGCTGGCTGTTTTCTCTTCTCAGACAAAATATCAAATAATATCTTCTCCATAAGTCTATCATATTTCAGCACTTTGGTCAGGGTGAAGATATGCCCAAATCATCCTGACTTTGTAGGGAGTTTTCTATCCATCATGGGGAGGAAATAATTACTGCATCATTTTATGTTCCTACTTGTTCTTGGTAATATAAAATCAATTCTATTATACATAATTCCAAGGGATTTGGCAAATTATTTTAATGGTTCAAAGTCAGGATTAAGAGACAGTTAAGATCAGGTAGCTAGTAAGTGGGGGACCTGAGATTGAGTCCCATGACTTTCTGATTCCAAAGCCTATGTTCTCAAGTGCTGTAATTGTATGTCACTACTGGATGTGCTTAGTAACTCTACATCTGCTAGCTTGTTAGAAATCAATTTCAATAAATACTAATACAGGTAATAAAATTAATATAAGAAATAATTAGGAATTTATTTTTATTTTATTTTATTTTTTATTGAAACACGATTGTACATGTCTGTGGGTTATGGCATTGAATATCAATATCTGTGTGCAATATGTGATGCTCAAATCAGGATAATTAACATATTCAGCACTGCACGATGTAATCATTTTTGTGGCCCTTTACCAATTTCTCTCTGACCCCACTCCCCCTCCTTCATCTCTGGTGGCTTCAATTCTGTTTTCTTCTTTTGAAAGTTCAACAAATTATTGTGATTGTTGTATCTTTCTTTCTTTTTTATTTATTTGGGTTTTCTTAGCCCTCACTTATGACTGAAGACATGTGGTACTTTTCTGTTTCTGGCATATTTACTTAACATAATCTTCTCTAAGTTCATCCATGTTGCCACAAATGGCAGAATTTCATTCTTTTTTATGGCAGAGTAGTATTCCATCGTGTATATATACCA
>NW_007727215.1:135003-143722 GCF_000696425.1 Galeopterus variegatus
CGTGTATATATACCACAGTTTCCTTATCCAGTCATCTGTCGATGGACATTTAAGTTGGTTCTGACACTTGGTTATTGTAAATAGAACTACAATAAACATGGGGGTGCAGGTGTCCTTTTGATGTGATGATTTTTTCTTTGGGTATATACCCAGCAGTGGGATTGCTGGATCATATGGCAGTTCCGTCTAGTTGTTTGAGGAACCTCCATACTGTTTTCCATAATAGCTGCACTAATTTACAGTCCCACCAACAGTGTAGGAGGGTTCCGCTTTCTCCATATTCTTGTGAGCATTTGTTCTCTGTAGTTTCGATTATAGCCGGTCTAAGTGGGGTGAGATGATATCTCAATGTGGTTTTGATTTGCATTTCCCCGATGCTAGGTGATATTGAACATTTTTCATGTGTCTGTTGGCCATTTGTATATATTCCTTTAAGAGATGCCTATTCAGCTCATTTGCCCAGTTTTTAATTGGGTTTCTTGGTTTTATTTACTAAGATGTTTGAGTTACTTGTATATTCTGGATATTAATCCCTTGTTGGATGCATAGTCTGCAAATATTTTCTCTCATTCTGTAGGTTGTCTTTTTGCTTTGTTAATTTTTTTTTTGCTGTGCAGAAGCTTTTTAGTTTAATATAATCCCGTTTATTAATAGTCTGCAAATATTTTCTCTCATTCTGTAGGTTGTCTTTTTGCTTTGTTAATTTTTTTTTGCTGTGCAGAAGCTTTTTAGTTTAATATAATCCCGTTTATTTATTTTTTTCTTTTGTTGCTGTGCTTTCAGGTTTTTATATAAGTCTTTGCCCAGTCTTACTTCCTGAAGTGTTTCCCCTATGCTTGCTTCTAGGAGTTTTATAGTTTCAGGTTTTAATTTAAGTCTTCAACCCATTTTGAGGTGATTTTGATATCAGCAATTTAGAACAAATAAATTTAGGTACAAAGACATTTAAGTCTGAATAATTTCAGTTGTGGCATAGGAAGAAACTTGCAAAAGGTAATTTGTTGTCACTGAGAAGTCAGGAGAAATGCATCTTAGACCACCTGTACTTTACCAAAGTGAAAGTGCTTTTATCTTAAACTCAGCAAACCCTCTATAGTCCTATAAACAACTGGCAGGAACCAAATAGGGAGACTTCATGGTGTTAAACCGGTACCTGAGAGAATTGTAGCAACCTGCACATTTTGAATGGGGTTGATGTCAGCCTCTGCCTTCCTCAGGCCTTGCTGTTGAAGCCTCGGGACTTGCCACAGTGTATTTAGCACACGTGGTTGAGACTTGCTGGGTTACTGTGGGATTTCTGAGTTGCAGTTCTTCCTGTTTTCTGCTGGATTGATCCAATCTCTATGGGCTTTGTCCTCAGTTTCCCTGTCTTACACACTGTTTTCCTGATGGAATTGGCACCCAACTTTTTGCATGCACTACCGTTTCTACTGTATAGACAACATGTACCATCATTAGAGTACAATGACTATGTTAGCACTGTCTGGCGATCATCATCTTGAATAGTTCTTTTTGGCAGTAGGGATCTTATTCTCCATACTCTTCAATCACAGGCTAGGGTCATTACATGACTGGAATGATCCAGAACCCTATCACTGTTACCCACCCAGCTTTAACTATCACTTAACTCCAGCCTTCTGTTGTAGACCCAATATAGCCCCATAGTACTGATGAAGCAGCTCCGAGTTACTGAGAACTGCCTCAACCGTGCCTGAGCTTGCTGCCCTTTGGGCAGTGCAGGCTGGCCTTTCTGGACTAATGCAATTACCACCTTAGCTTCTTCACATTCTATCATGGCCAAGTGCAGCTTTCTTTCCCCTCCTTGCTAGCCCACGTTAGAAATGTCCCAGCATGCCTTGAGCTTAAGCCTGACCTTATAATGAACCCTTTGGGTAATACTCACAGGAATTTTGTAGTCTGAATAATTTGAAATCAGATCTTGAATGAAGGGATGCTTTAAGAGAACAGCAACTTCAATTGGCTCCAGGTTCTTGGCACCTAGGTCCTGGAATGTTTTTATGAAGTTCTTTAAAGAAGAAAAGAAAGGAAGTTAATCAACTTCACAATCCTGCAGATGTTAAAAAATGGTTTTACTCACTAAAGGAATTAGCTGTAATTTCTGTACAATGATACATTTTGAGAGCAGTTCCATGAAAGCATGCTCTAAATTGAGGGCAACTTTTCTCACGCACAGGTTGTCCTCTTCACACAGTAAGCTAACCCACCTCTCCATAAATGTTCTCCATCTTCAGGTGGCAGGCAAATCTATTAGCGTCCTGTGCTTTGCTTCCTCCTCGGAATACTTTCAGTAGTGTTTCCATGGAAATCTTTCCAGTGTTCACATTTTCAGGGGTTTCTTCTGCCTTTTGATCCCTTTTCTCCCTTTCCTCTCTTGCAACATTTTCCTCAGGATATTCCTCAATGGGACTCATATCAGTGGAGAAGAAGGTCTGCAAAATTAAATAAAGAGTACATGAAATCAGACTAAAGTCTCTCCAGCAATAGAGACATTTAGAGAACACCAATTACATCACACACTTTTCATGCAATGGAACGATAGTGCCTACCACAAACTAGCTAGACAAAGTATAGAAGAGAATATGCTAGCTGCATTGGAAATTGCCATGTCCAAATCCTGGACCCCCTTTCACATGTGTGTACAGAGGCCTCAGGGTGGGTATGTCCTTTTCATCTCCATACACCCTTGGGCTTACTGCACTCTCAGGCACATCACATTCTGCAATAAATGAACACTGGAATGAATCAGTGTAACTGGTGTTAGACTTCTACACATGAAGATAGATTTTTAACAGGACTTGCTTTTGAAATTGATTGCAGTTGAGAGGGTATGGCAAGTTAATTTCTCAAGCTTAAGAGATTCTAAGGGCTTCAGGAACATTTCTTTGGACACTGGAATATATACCAACTAAACATTCAGAAGGGAAAATAGGAAACAAATCGAGTACAGAGAATCAGGTTGGGTTTCTTACTGCTGCTCTTTGAAACTTGGCCGACAGCCATGATCTCAGTCAAGCACTCACATTTTGAGTATGGCAAAGAGTAAATCGCTTCAGAAGTAATTTCTTATGTATCAAAGGCTTGAGAAATATTCCTACTCTTTGACTCAGTAATTACAGATCTAGGAATTGATCCTGAGTAAATATTATGTGCACAAAGATTTTCGTATATGGATGTTCGTTTGTTCAGTGTTACTTACAGCAAAAATGTGAAACCAAAAATATAAATTCCAAAACGGGGAGAATGGTGACATAAATTCTATTTCTGTGATAAAATACTATGCTGCCATGAGAATAATGGTTTAGAAAAATACCTAATAACACAAGAAACCAATCATGGTAGAAGAAGTGTGAAAAGAAAATACAAAAGAAAGTCATAAATACACTAGGATCCTCATTTTCTTATATATCTATTCTTATAAATGATAATAAAGAAAACAGATGCATTAAAGAGTTAACAGTGGTTACCTGTGGGTAGTGGAACAAGTGCTTTTTCCCCCCTTTGTTTTGCACTTTCCACGTCGTCTATAGTAAATGTGCACATGTGTGTGTGCATGTTTCTGATGACAAGGTAATGAATATTTGATTTGCCACAGGAAAATGGACATTTGTGAATGTTGACTGGCCAGATGTTGGAGAACACCTGAGTCCTGATTCTCCTTTAATCCACGGAAGTAAAAATGCTAATTTAGGAGGATGCCAATGTGTATAAATATTGTTTAGTAGAAGTAGTAAATGTATAAATTGTGTAAGTTTTTTTTTCTAAATAATCATATAAGGATTTTGTATAAAAAGACTATGACATGGCACAAAATGAAGCCTCTGGTAGTCATGTGTCTCTGTAAGGGATTTTGGAGGGACTGTGCACAGTGTCATGAAGACAGGCCACATCTGCTCTGTCTGGTCACCTGCCTGGAGTTGGGTTTCTACATCCTTTGCTAAATTGGGGTTTTAATCTATTTGAAAAAAAGAGAAAGAGAATGCTCTAATGAATGAAGATTTTGGAATTAAGTGTCCATACATTCACACATATATACATACACATATACACTACACATATATCCATATGTACATACACACACACATATATGTCTATAAAATCAACCTCTTCTCCACTTTGATCAATCGGAAATACTGTATGGGAGAAACGTGAAATTGGCTTCAGTGTCTCCACCTATGGATCTTGAGGATTCTTGCACTGGCCACCCATCAATAATTTCTTGGGGCAATAGAAGATTTTGTGTAGTGAATGGACGTGGCTGGATGTAAAACATCTTGCCAATTGAGTAAATGGTGAACGAATTTCTATTTAGGGTGTAGCATAGGTGCTGCATGGACAAGATAAAGACAGAACCTGTGGGTGAACAAATGACTAGTTGGTTAGATAAGCAGTTGATATCAGAATTAAACAAAGGGACTCGACCTCTGTAACTATTTCCATAATTAGGGAGGGACTTTTCAAAGGCCTGAAATAAGCATAATGGGATAATTTTTCTAAATCCAAAAGGTACTAATTTAAACAATTGAAATTTATGTCAGAGTACGTTGTTGTTTAAAATTTTGCTCTCTAGGGGTTGGGACATAACAAGCTTAGTGGCTCAGTGGGAGGGGGAGGTCAGTGGGGAGGCTGAGATCTAAACAAAGAAGCCCCTTAGCTACCTGGGGGATGGAGGGGTGTGCAGGAGAAGGTGGTTCCCACCAACAGAGACTGAAAGACAGAGATTTGAATGTGGGTGGGAGGGGGAGGTCAGTGGGGAGGCTGAGATCTAAACAAAGAAGCCCCTTAGCTACCTGGGGGACGGAGGGGTGTGCAGGAGAAGGTGGTTCCCACCAACAGAGACTGAAAGACAGAGATTTGAATGTGGGTGTAAGAATAAAACCAGTTATGCCAGTTTAGAGAAAAGCCAGCACTTTTGAATGAGCAGTTATTAGTGGCATCAAAACTCTATGTGAGTCACATTGTCATCTAAGCAGGGGAACAAACTGTGGCACTGTCAGCATTAGGTTACATGTGGCTAACTCTCATGGGCAGTCCTCAAGGACTCCCGACAGATGTGGCCCTGGATGCGTGCCCACACATCTTCCTGACCTAGCATTTCTGTCATTCAGTCAGCTCAGCCATACATCTCAGAAGGCAGAACAGAAGATCAGTTCTCGCCACTAGTGTGAGCAAAGCATCAAAGAGCAGAATGAAATAGAAATTTATGTGTTTTGAACCTCCGGGCCTCAAACACTCCTGCCAAGATGCTTTTGCAAGACATTTACAATGTGGGAGATTTAAGCTCACAATTTACTAAACTCCAACATTACAACCCTATGCCACACAGGTTGTGGAATGAAGCATTTTCCCAAATATCTTTTATTTAAGGATTCAGCAGGTATAGTGCATTACTGATGAATGCCTCACTCTTGAGCTTCTTTTACATTATCCAAGAAGCTGTGGTTTTAAACGGAATGTCCAAGCCACACTGAATAAAATCAGCATGGGTATCAAGATAGAGTAAGGAAGAATGAAATATTGGGGAGATTTGCAGTTGTTTATGCAGAAAACAAAAGCAGAAATTTGATTAAATGTCTTCGGAGTAAATATGGGTCTGTTGGAAGTGTTTTTTCTGAGGAGGCTCATTTTGGCTTCCTAGGATGAGGTTGCCCAGGAAACAAGAACACGGCTGGAAAGGGCACAGAAATGGAGCGGCATCCTTGGAGACAGCGTGATGGGGACAAGTGGCAAGATAGAATGAGGGAGGGGGGTGGCTCCTCTGTCTCAAAAGCTCCTAGGGTTTACTCCAAGTCAGGACCAGGCCTGTGTGTGAGAGACACATGCCCTCCATCCCTTGCCCCCTCCACACTGTTTGATCTCTGTTGTGCCCTGTTCTAGGTTCAGTTCCTGTGCAGCGACCTTGAATTTTAAAAGTGCTCTTGAGAGCAGCACTCAAGGGGAGCTGCTTCCTGGGTGGGAGCATGAGCACATGGCGATCAAACAGTTCAGGGCATAGGGGATGCAGTGCCTTCCCGTGCTGCTGGTCTGGCTGCCACCCACCCACCCACCCACTCATTGGGGCAGCTGTCTGTCGCTATGGTGACAACTATAGCACCCGTTTCCTTTTCCTGGTCTCCCCTGCTCATTGCAGCCGCCTGGAGCCTGCAATTGCCTCTGCCTGCCTGGAATGTCTGCCTTCCTGCTCTCTGCCCTGGAGCCTGGACTCCATTCCTTTCACTCTCCCTCTCTCCCTTCCTTGCCGGCCACGTTCATAAACATTAACTGAGCACTTGCTATGTGGCAGCTACTTCGGGGGACGTAAAGATGGGTAACAAGTTGTCCCAAACTTGAGGTAGGAATAACTTAGCAGTAAGATTTAATGGATAAAACAACCCCTGCCTGGATGACTAGGGTCTCCCTGCTACTCTCCTTTGTCCCCTACAGTCTGCTCTCACACAGGAGTCAGGTGACTGCACTCTTCCAATGACTCTTCATCCTGTGCAGAGTGAAAGAAAGCTAAGGTCCCTATGGTGGCCCTCAGCATCCCCACCGCTCCTTCCCTTCCCTCCTCTTCTCCTGCAGCTCACTCCTCTCCAGCTATCCTAGCCAATTCTCTGGGCTTTGGAAGACACAAGGACGGGCTTCACTTCAGGGTTTTTTCATTCACTGTTATCATCACCTAAAATTCTTCTGCCCTGGAGATCTGCAGGGCTCTCTGCCTCACCTTCTCCAGGCCTCTGTTTCTATGTCTCTTCACAGACAGCCCTTCTCTGGCCACCCTAATTAATACCGCAATCCCGTCCCAGCTCCTGTACTCATATTTTTTCCTTGCATCCTTTCTTTCCATAGCATTTATCCCCATTTGATGTAGTCTACATCTGACTTGTTTGTTGCTGGTCCTTCCCTTGTCCGGAATGTTTTTTGTTCACTGCTGTGCAGTGGTCCCCAGCACACACAGGTGCTCAGTACATGTCTGTGGACACAGTAAGCATATGCATGCAAAGGCATCGGCCCTGCCAGACGAGCTCTGAATGAAACTGAGGCCCGCTGAGAGGGTACTCAGTGCTGTCAGGGGAAGTTTCACGAATGGTCTGGCAGTTGATGATGGGTATCTGAGGCCCCGGATAACTGGGAGGTCTCAGACTCTCAGAGTTGAGATGAATGGCCCTCCAGGTGGAGGCAAGGGCAGGAGCAAAGGCAGGAGGTGGGAGGAAGAGGCATAAACACCTCTTCTGGCTGGCAAGGCCCCCTGGTGATTGGTCCTGTAGTCCCTGTCCCCTCCCTGTTTGGTACATCCATCTCTCATTCTTTTCTGTATGGATGAGGGAAATTAGGCAGAGAACCCCCAGGACAGCCAATTTGACTTCTCCTCTATCTCTCAGATCACAGAGCTATGAAAAGAGCATGATTTACAAAGTTACTTGATTAATTAATTGATCCACTCATTGCAATGTTTACTGAACTCTGTGCCAGCACTTTGTTGTAAGTTCCAGGATACAGAACAAGACAGGTGTCCCCTCCCCACCAAACTCCTCTTCCACAGGGTGCTTAGGGTCCGGAGAGGAAGCAACCTTGAGTAAGTCACTACTGTGTTAAGCGGAAGCTCGGTGCTCTATGGGAACGTGTAGCAGGGGTGGGGGCTGACACAAGTTGAGGCCAGGGAAGGTTTCCCTGAGGACAGACATTTAATTGAGACCTGATGGCTGGCTATGATCCAGGCTTAGATCACAGACCCAGAGTTAAGTTAAGGAGCCCCAATCTATAGCAGGATGCTGAAATACCCCTGGGAAGGTGGCAAGTGCAGTCCCTGTGAATGCAGACCATACGTAACACCTTTCTTATTTGGGGAAATTTTAAGCTGCTCTTCTACTGTCTAAGATGACAGCATTTTAGGATGGAAACAAACACTCCTTGCTGAACTTTCTGCTGCTGTGAAAGCATCCAGCCAGTACCCACAGCATACCGGGTTGAAGAGCCCCAAGTTGTTCGCTTACTTGGCATCTATCTGGCCTTGCTCTGGCCCTGGTAGAAGGTGAAAAAGACCCTCCTGCCCATGTGCTCAGGGCCAGACTTTAGGATGGTGTCTCAGAGAGCCCATCTCTTCCTGCATGCGAATGCTGTCACAGGAAGCTCCATGTCTTTTCCACTACCTGTTTTGAGAATTGTATGTGAAAGGAAAAGAAGCATGGCTGGGACACGTGAGGAGTCAGGACTGGGCAGCATCCTTCTGCCCTCTGTGTCCGCAAAGGGAAAACAGAAACAAGTGTCCTATCAGGAGGGTCGCAGATCTGTTGCCAGAACAGGAGAAGAATCAAAGGCCATGCAAAGTGCAAATGGGCACTTCGGAAGCACATTAGCTGTCGCCGTGCCTGAAGGCCTTTCCATCCAAACAAGCCAAGGAATGCCAACCCCTTAAAAGTTTAAGGGAGATGTGAGGTGATATCTTAATTAGATATTAAGTTTCTTTGTCACTGGATGAAGGTAATTCAAAGTGCATGTGGATTTCAGGGGGCGCAGGCAAGGCTTTGGCCTGAAACACTATTAAGAGTCACATCTATGTGGGATGCACATAGATGCCAGAACATGCTACATATACAGTTTCCCCACAGTATGACAGATATATTGGGTTGATACCCACTTCTTTTTCATTTAATAGGATCAGTACTTTCTGCAAAATAAAGGTTGCTCTTTACAGAGCAAACTTTGGTTCTACAACAAAACT
>NW_007727215.1:144262-145140 GCF_000696425.1 Galeopterus variegatus
GTGGCCAGCAAAATAAAGCAGCATTTGTGTGTAGTCAAGCTGGGCTGGATCCTTTTCATAGTCAGCAAATAGCCTAAAGAAAAACTGTCACACAAAAAGAATTTCAACCAAAGATAAAATGGGTACACCTTGGTAGTCAGTGGATAGACATGGCAATGAAGAATCCCTCCAGGAGCTTTGGAATAAGGTTACCTTGTGAAGGTTAAATCAGTAAAGCCAACATATAATGAATGGTATACCTGAAGAGTAGCTAAATAAAAGAGCAAAGAAAGCAGGGTTCTAAATTCTCATGTAAAAGAAAATTGTGCAATAACCAATGGTATTAACATATTTAGAAGATAATGTACTAATTAAAAGTAGTGGGAACTACATATTAAGTAGGAAAGGGGACCACAAGAGCAAGGACCCATCTGTCTGTCCTCAGCGTCATCCGAACTGAGCCCTGGGGCTACATATGAGACTTCTGGTCCACCCTGTCTGTGGGGAGTGGAGGGAGGGAAAGGGAACGATGCCCAAAGCCACTGGGACTCCAGCCCTTAAGAATTTTAAACTATCTCAGCTGCTCTGAGCTTCATATTCAGTCTACTGACTCTAACTGACTTCTTCCAATGTGGACTTAACATCCAGGCAGAGAGTCTGCTAACCACTGAGTATCAGTGTGTTTGGTTTCATTCTGAATGACTGACCTGACACCCACAGTGTCCTGTGCATTTGGCAGCATGAGGACTTAGTGCTTGGAAGCCTATTGTCCTTCGGGCTGCTGCAAAGCCAAAACCCAAACTCTGGCCACACCAAGCACCTACACAACTCTGCTTGGGGAGCCTGCTGGATTCCTTGACCAGCTCTTCTCAAATGTGTATTCAGTGACCTGCCTGGAG
>NW_007727215.1:146930-149762 GCF_000696425.1 Galeopterus variegatus
CTGGTATTCTCTAGGAGCTGAAGGTCTCAATCCTACAACTGCACAGATCTGAATTCTGTCAACAACCCATCTTGGAAACCGTTCTTGGTCCAGTCTTGAAATTGGCCTCAGATGAGATTGCAACCCCAGTTAACATCTCGATTTTAGCCTTGTAAGACCCTGAGCAGAAAACCCAATGAAGCCATGCCTGCACTTCTGACTTACAGAACTGTGAGATAATAAATGGGTAATGTTTCAGTTACTAAGTGTGTGGTAATTGTTACATAACATCAAGAATTAACACAAATACTATTATTTTATACATTCAACAAGTACTTATTGAGCACTTTAATATGCTAGGCATGAACTTTTCTAGGTGCTTAAATACAATCACTAGTAAGGAGATAGAGATCCCAGCTCTTGAGGAACTACTTTTTTGAAAGGGAAGGCAGACAATAAAGAATAAATACAATAAATTAAACAAATTATACAGTCATCATGGACACAGAAAAAAAAGTAGGTCAAGGAAAAGGAATTGAGAGTGAAGAGTGGGGAGGGAGGCAGACTGCAGGACTGAGGGGAGATTTGAACAGAATCTGGAGGAGGGCCGGGAGTCAGCCCCGTAGGATAGGGTAAGAGCGCTGCAGGCAGAGGGAATTGCTGAGGCTAATCTCCCAAGGTGGGAGCATCCCTTTTATGTTGACTCAACAGCAAGCAGGCCGGTGTGGCTGAAGCAGAGTGAGAAAGGGGGAGAACAGCAGGAGATAAAACGAGAGAGGTAATAAGGTCAGAACATGACGTCGGCTTTTCTTCTGACTAAAGCACAGAGCCACGGGAGGGTTCGAGCAGAGGCTGCCGTGGTCTGGTGGTTTGCAGTGTGAGCAAAGACGAGGGAGAAACAAGGAGACCTATCCTGAGGCTGTTGCAGCCATCCAGGGGAAGTTGTTCAAGGTGCTCGTTCAAGGTGACAGCAATAGGTGTTGGAAGACGTGGTCTGACCCTGGACATGTTTTGAAGGTAGAATTACCAGGATTTCCTGAGGGATTGGATGTGGTGTTTGCTAAAAGAGAAGAATTGGGACTGATTCCTTGAGATTTGACCCGAGGCCCTGGAAGGACAGAGTTGCCATGGATTGAGATGGAGAGGATTTTAAGTGAACATGGGAGAAGGGGGGGCGGTGAGGAGCAGAAATTAGGTTCAGAGTTTTAGACATCATGGGTTTGAGATATTTACCAAAATATTCAAGTGGACATGTCAAATAGGCAGCTCCGTCTAAGAGTCTAAAGTTTGGAAGAGAGGTCTATGGTGAAAATAGACATTTGGGATTCACCAGCAAAGAGCTGGTATTTCAAACCAAGAGCTTGGCTTTAACAAATATTAACCAGCTCGAGAATGGAAAGATGTTATATGCTGTCACATGGACAGAGGCTGTGGTGAAGAGATTAAGACAACAACAGCAGATTTTAATATAGCAAAATTAAAGCACCTTTTCTCAGAAAAACCCTGAGGATTTCTTGAACACTGAGGAAGTCGCTCTTGGTGCTGCNTAGAAAAATAATTTCTGATATTTGACAAATTCAATACAAATTTAAATAAAAATAACTTCGATAGGAAAATGCATAAAATCTGTTATGCTACAAAGTAGAACAAAATCTTAGAGGTCAGTGGGTTCTACAGGTTTTTCACTTAGCCACGCTTTTATCAAACACTTACTAAGGGGCTGCTGTAAGCCAGGCACATAGCTAGGCTGAGACTTTTAAAAACACTCTCTGACAATAAGGCACTGCTTGATTTCTGAGAACTCATGATCCAGCTGGTGGGTTCCTTTAGGACATTGTATTTCCATCTTGCTGCTTGCCTTTGAGTTGTTTTGGGGATTGCCCACAGGACTAGGAGTAGAATGGGGACTGACCAGTAGATAATCATGGCATTGTCGGAGGGGCTTGTCTTCCATTTCTACCACATGAAGACTTGCCCTTTAGTATTATTTCCATTGAATTGCTCTTATAAGTGATATGCAGGTGAAAATCATCATTATTTCCATTAGCAAATAAATCAAATACTATATATGAAGGACGACAATGTGCAAAAATAAAATAAGTTGACACCAGACTCTTTCTGTTATTAAACAGGCTTGATTTTTATATCAATGGATTGGACACTCAAGAAAGGTAGTGCTTGTTATATTCTAAATGCTTATATTATTATAAAGTTCATTAAAAATATTNGAAAGGTAGTGCTTGTTATATTCTAAATGCTTATATTATTATAAAGTTCATTAAAAATATTTTAGTAGACAGAATTCTAAGAAGGCTTCAGAGATTCTTACCCCTGGAGTACATACCTTTTATAATCCTTCCCCTTAAGTGTGTGGGTGGGACTTATGAATATGTTGGGTAACTCATTCCCATGAGTAGGTTATCTTATGTAGCAAAGATAAAGGGAGTTTTCAGATGTGATTAAGGTCCTTAGTCAGTTGATTTTGATTTAATCCAAAGGAAGCATGACCTTAGGCCTGACCTAATGAGGTGAATCCTTTAAAAAAGGACCCAGGCCTTAAGGGAGAGATTTAAAGCCAAAGATATGCTCTCCTCCTGGCCATGAGGAAGCAAACTGTCATGTTGCAGAGAGGGAATAACTGGTATTCTCTAGGAGCTGAAGGTCTCAATCCTACAACTGCACAGATCTGAATTCTGTCAACAACCCATCTTGGAAACCGTTCTTGGTCCAGTCTTGAAATTGGCCTCAGATGAGATTGCAACCCCAGTTAACATCTCGATTTTAGCCTTGTAAGACCCTGAGCAGAAAACCCAATGAAGCCATGCCTGCACTTCTGACTTACAGAACTGTGAG
>NW_007727215.1:150620-166766 GCF_000696425.1 Galeopterus variegatus
TGTTTGCTAAAAGGGAAGAATTGGGACTGATGCCTTGAGATTTGACCTGAGGCCCTGGAAGGACAGAGTTGCCATGGACTGAGATGGAGAGGATTTTAAGTGAACATGGGAGAAGGGGCGGCGGTGAGGAGCAGAAATTAGGTTCAGAGTTTTAGACATCATGGGTTTGAGATATTTACCAAAATATTCAAGTGGACATGTCAAATAGGCAGCTCCGTCTAAGAGTCTAAAGTTTGGAAGAGAGGTCTATGGTGAAAATAGACATTTGGGATTCACCAGCAAAGAGCTGGTATTTCAAACCAAGAGCTTGGCTTTAACAAATATTAACCAGCTCGAGAATGGAAAGATGTTATATGCTGTCACATGGACAGAGGCTGTGGTGAAGAGATTAAGACAACAACAGCAGATTTTAATATAGCAAAATTAAAGCACCTTTTCTCAGAAAAACCCTGAGGATTTCTTGAACACTGAGGAAGTCGCTCTTGGTGCTGCAGTGCGAAGAGCTAGGAAGCCAGGATATGGCCTACTGAGCCTTGCCAGTCACAATGAAGTGCACTGTCACTACTGAAGTGTACTGTCACTATCAGCAGCCAATGGGATTGTAACATGAGATGCTCAGCTTCCTTTTTTTGGGTGGAGTTGGACCTTTTATCCAGTGCTTGGATCTCTGAGGTCATCCAAGCTCAAGATCAAAGGTAATGGCTTATATCGAGGAGCCCTGCAGGATATGACTCAGAGGCAGGGCCTGGATCACCTGGCACAGATGACAAAGCAGCGGAGCGGAGGGCAACCCTCTTTAAGAGGACGCAGAGTCCTGGGAGGGGAAGGGACCTGTCCAAGTTTCCACAGTGAGTCATGGCAGAACTGAGAACAGAACTACCTTTTCTCAGAAAAACCCTGAGGATTTCTTGAACACTGAGGAAGTCGCTCTTGGTGCTGCGGTGCGAAGAGCTAGGAAGCCAGGATATGGCCTACTGAGCCTTGCCAGTCACAATGAAGTGTACTGTCACTATCAGCAGCCAATGGGATTGTAACATGAGATGCTCAGCTTCCTTTTTTTGGGTGGAGTTGGACCTTTTATCCAGTGCTTGGATCTCTGAGGTCATCCAAGCTCAAGATCAAAGGTAATGGCTTGTATCGAGGAGCCCTGCAGGATATGACTCAGAGGCAGGTCCTGGATCACCTGGCACAGATGACAAAGCAGCGGAGCGGAGGGCAACCCTCTTTAAGAGGACACAGAGTCCTGGGAGGGGAAGGGACCTGTCCAAGTTTCCACAGTGAGTCATGGCAGAACTGAGAACAGAACTCAGGGCTCCCGACCCCCAAACTTTCTTTTTAATGTGCACTTTTTATTTTTTTTTCTGATTTGGCCTTTTCTATTCTAATTACATTCAAAGAAGTAAACATTTTTTGTTGTTTTATGTTTCTCTTTGCTCATGTTTCTTTAGCATGTTAACTGTTAACAATTGTTTAACCACGTTTAGTTAGCATAGTTAGCCTCTGTTTAGCCAACACTTACTTGAGTTTACCATGTGCCAATCACTGTTCTAAGGGTACCAGAAGTATGAACTCTGCACAACAATCCCACTAGACAGGGATTAAAAACACCAAGGCACAGAGGGGTTGGGTGATGCCATGGAGACCTCGCAGCTTGTAAACAGCGGAATCCACCTTCATCCCAGTTTTATGAGATTTATGTATTACTAAGCATCAGGTTTGCTCATGTTTCTTTAGCATGTTAACTGTTAACAATTGTTTAACCACGTTTAGTTAGCATGGTTAGCCTCTGTTTAGCCAACACTTACTTGAGTTTACCATGTGCTAATCACTGTTCTAAGGGTACCAGAAGTATGAACTCTGCACAACAATCCCACTAGACAGGGATTAAAAACACCAAGGCACAGAGAGGTTGGGTGATGCCATGGAGACCTCGCAGCTTGTAAACAGCGGAATCCACCTTAATCCCAGTTTTATGAGATTTATGTATTACTAAGCATCAGGCCCCAAGACACCAGTGGAAGGATTGGAGACACCACCCCTTCCACCTCTTCTCTCCTGCGACCATCACGTCCCCACATGGGCACACACAAGAACGCGTCTTTCCTGGCCTCCACAGTCCCGCCTCTGACTCTGACTTGGTTCCTTCTCCCCATATAATTCTCCAGCAGCAGGGGAGCCACACCTCTCCTCTGTACCAAGAAAAAGGTCCTTTCCTCCTTCACTGCCGAAGGAGCAGCTGAAAGGCTCTGCCCTGGATGACTGACATTTCTACAAACTTCTGACTGAAAAGGAAAGTACTTTTAACTTGGCATGATACTCAAACTGCCAGTGTTTTTCCAGGTAATGAAGAACCTGTTTATGTTATTGGCAGATTTGTTCACAAAATCATATAGAGGCCACCTTCCAGAAGCTTTACAGAAGAATTGATCTCAGTTTTACATTAAAAAATAACAAAAAAAAACCAAAATACTGCCCCTGCAAATACCTCGGACTCATATCTTGGATTCGTTTTGGTAACTCCCTGACCCTTTTCTCTTACTTACTCTCCTGCTAGCATCTAGCAGAGGTGTTCAAAAAAATATGTCCAATTGAAGAGAATTGCCCATTTTAAGGTTGTAACTAAAGTTGTGTTTCATTTTGTACTTCAATTTTAAATAACGGATGGCCAGAGCTGAACAATAGATATATTATTGAGTTTGCTGTGATGTCTAAGTCTACCATTCAATTTTTCTCATCTTACTAAATGTGGCTGTGTTAGGTATATTTTTATATTTTAAACATTACATTGAAGTCAGAGTGGCTTTTAGATCTTAAGGTCCTGCTTTCTACTGCAGCCTCAGGGATAATGCTATTACTGGTGATAATAATTAGAGCAGCGTGCTCTGATGGGCCATGGGCAACACTGCACACAACCCCTCGCTAGGTTAGTCAAAATCAGAGAGAAATGGACAAAATGTGTATTGGTAAAATGACAGACTTTTATCCTAAGCTTTTAGAACTGAAAGCACACTTAGAGACAAATGTGCTGAGTAACCACTTAGCTTATTTGACAGATAAGAAAAGTGAAACCTGGACAGGCCATGGAAATTGTCTGAGATCACATGGAGAATTCAGTCGGACTCTGCCTGAGATCTCAGCCCACCGCCTCCTCCCCCAGAGCTTCACTATGCTGCCTCCTTACTGAGCATATTAAAGTTTGCACTTTGGGGATATAGCAAAGGAACGAGGGGGGTCGTTGGCAAGGGTGGAATCCAAAGCCAATTACGAAAATGGAAGAAAACACAAAGAAAATGATCAGTTCTATAATGCTAAGTTTTTAAGAAGATCACAGTAGTTACCTCTATAAGATGCTCCTGCCTGTTAAATGGCAGGGGTTCAAGAGGATTTTCTGCAATTTTTGTATCTTCATCTCCTGTAAACCACAGACCAGCCTACACACAAAAAAATGGAAATGAAAATTATTAAAGTATTATGCTGAGATGTAATTGTTCCTGTAAAAGCCACAGAGATTGAACAAATTTTGTTTCAGACTCAGAGCAGTGGTCTCCAAACTAAGATGTGGAAACCGTGGGGACACAGGAGAAAATACTAGAACTTCCATTTACATTTCTCCCATTTTATCTCAGTTTTTGTAATTTTTATTTTACATACTTGATAATATATATAATGTATTAGTGCTGTAGTACACGTATATAATTTATAATTGAAAGTTCCTATATTGGGGGTGCTAGACATATTTTAACTGTCGGAGCACGTGATGAAGCTTGGAGGTCACCATCCTAGATTAAGTATGCATTAGCAATATTTTGAATGGGTCTATGCACCCATAACACTAGCTCACATTCCACATGTTGGTATTAGAAAAATCTTTGTTGAGATGTCAGTGGCCTCTTTTTCATGACGTCCCTCTCTCTCAGTCCACATCTGACACCAGTTACCAAGTCCCCTCGACTCCCACCTGCAGTGCCTCTCTCATCTCTCCCTTCCTTCCAGTCCCACTGCTACCACCCTGGTGCAGAGCCTCAACTGACCTCAAGCTGTCTTTGTTTCTAGTCCCCCTCTTATTTGTTTCAGCTTTTACTCTGCAACCATTTCAATTTCTCAAAACTTCAGTGTTGTCATATCACTCTCTGCTCAGAACCATTTTCCACTGTCATTCTTTTGACCACATCATCTCTCCTCCACTGGTGACTTTTAGGCTCCTTTCCACACAGGTAAACCTACACTTCTTTCCAGACCCGGCTCAGATCGTACCTCCTCAGAAAGGTGATTTCTCCTTTGAACTCCAATTTGGCATTTAGTCCATTCCTTTGGGTGGTGGTGTCATTTATGTCTGCTATTGAGCATCAGGTATAAAATTCTTGGGTTCAATGAACGTATCTTGCTAATCTTAATTTTTATACATGGTAAGTACTTCATATACATAAGTATTTTTTTCTAGGTCTTGCTCCCTCACCATCTTCCAGAGTGACAGCCCATCCTCTTAACTGCCTATTGCCAAGAGCCATTAGTTTGCCTCACCTGACTCTGGCCTATGCTCAATGTCTTCCTTCCTTCTAAGTATTATCTCTGCTTGGAGAGAAGGCTTGGAATGGCATTGAGTAGCTTATAAGGGGATGCAGCCCCTACAGGTGAGGACTGCGTTTTGGCTTTTTATTTTTTATTTATTTTTATTTGGAACAAAGGAGATGCTGACTATGTGAAGCTCTATGAGGGAGAAGAGCCAGAAGCAGATTAACATCCAGCTTAGTCTCATTCTTTGAATGCAGTGGTTTCTGCACTGATCAGGAAGAAATCCTTGCCCAATGGCTAACCTGTGGAGTGTAGATAGATTGTATTTTCTTACGGGAAAATGGAGAGATGAGAAACATTGGTAAGATTTACACTTCTGGCCATGATGTAGTAATGAAGGGCACAATTATCCTTTTGCCCTAAAGAAGAGAAATGGACAACACATATGAAACAGGATTTTCCAGACATTAGACAACAGGCAACACTAGATGGTCATTTCTGAAAGAAAGGAAAATAAATGAAAAGCCCTACTACTGCCCTAGCTCGGAGGGCATTTCCAGCCTACAGCGCTAAGAGGGGCATCCAAATAGAGCCTTACAGTCTTGCTGAGTTAAGAAGACAGATTTTTGAGTAGAGGGAGGCCAAGGGGGCTAGAATTTGCGAAGCAGAGAACTAGAACTGCACACAGAGAGTGAGAGAGTTCTGGAGATGTGCAGAGGGGTCTCCTCAAGTCCTGATTGAGAGTCAATCTGTGGATGTGTAGGTGGAAAATACCAGAGGTTTGAGAAAGAACTACTGGAAAGTAGTAAACTCAACAATTCCTGAGATTCACATAGGGCTGGGATTAGTTCACATTACCTTCAGCCAGAGTGGAAGGACTTCCTAATACATAGAAATTGGGTAAAGCCCCCAGAGGATATTGGCCTAGTAGTGGAGCCAAATTAGCCCATACTAAAGGCTGCTCTGGACCCACACTTATTATTCTTGACATAATCTTGAAAGGATAAAATTGATTCCAAGTGACATTATTGTGTGCCTGACAATATTTAATGGTAGACAACAAAGGTGGGCATCCAACAATGTAAAATTCACGACATCTGGCATTTGATGTGAAATTGGTAGGCATGCAAAAAAGACAGAAAATAAGACCCATGGCCAGGAGAAACACCAACATAGAAATGAGACAGATGATATAATGAACAGACAAGGATGTTAGAATAGGTATTCTAAATATATTTCATTTGGTCGAGGAGATAAAGCAAAACATGCACATAATGAGGAGAGAAATGAAAGATATAAAAAAAGACCCAACTTGAACTTATAGTGATAAAAAATACAATATATGAAATGAAAAACGCACTGGATGGTATTAATAGCAGACTTGATTCTGCAGAGAAAAACATCAGTGAGCCTGAAGACACAGCAACAGAAACTAGCACAAAATAAATCACAGAGAGAAAAAAGAATGGAAGACAATGAACCAAGCACCAGTGACCTGTGAGATAACACTAAACAATCTAATAAACAAACAAATTGGATTTTGAGAAGGGGAGGTGCACAAAAAATATTTGAAAAAAATAATCCTGAAAAATTTCCAAATTTGATAAAAACTACAAACCCACAGATTCAAGAAGCTCAATGAACCCCAAGCAGAAGACACATGAAGAAAACCAATAATCAAATTGCCAAAAAAGAGTGACCAAAGAGGAAGTATTAAAAGAAGGAGCTACAGGAGGAAAAAAAGAAAGAGAGATAATATCCTATTGCTCCCCCCATTTCTCAGCCATCTGAACAACTGCAATTGTTTCAATGCAAAAGAATTTTCCCTGATTCTTAAAACCAAGAATTCATTCGTATTAGTTTTCTAAAATATATGATATTTCATAAATTAGAAAATTGTTCAAAGTGTTTCACATACCAGAATGCCATATCAGAAAGAAAAAATAACTTGTTTTCTAAAACATCATCTATTTAGGCAACCTGAAATGTTAAATGTAATTGTATATAGTAAGGGGTTTCAATTCATAAGTGAGGTTCAGTCAACCACATACTGCCTCGTTGGATTATTAAGTGATTTCTGTCTAAGGTATGAAAATGCTCTTTTGCTAAAATATGGCCAAAGAATTTTAGGTTTTTCACTTTTTCTTAGAGAACAGCTGCTGTGCTGTCTGGATCCTGGTACATCTGAGACAACAAGCCTCTAATAACATGCATTCTCACCAACAAAAGGTGAGTTGATACTTCAACATCAAAGAAGAGTACACAAGTCTGACTAGACATCCCTACATGGCAGAGGCAAGCGTGTGACTGTTGCAGCAGAGCTGGCAGCAAGGGCAATAGGCTTTCAAGTTTCCATTGCTCAGCCAAGATATGAAGTATGACTGATTTTATGAATGCTGTCTGTTATTCCATTTTAGAGGTTGGTGCAATCAGCACACTCTTAAGTGGCTGTTGTGGCGAACTTGCAATTAACCAAAAGAAAAGAAAAGAAAAAGCATACTATACAGACTTTTCCCCCCAGAAAACTTCATTTCAGCAATGCAGTTATACTATTTTATTTTTCCAATGTGGCATTTTCATTAAATCTTATAAAATTGTTATTTTTATTTTTCCCATGAAACATGTGGGAGGGGAGTGGTGAGCTGGCAAGTGTTGGAAATCTATAAAAGGCATGCCGATGGTCAAATGGGCCTCTCCAAATGGCCTTCACGTCCTGAGGCTACAGAGGAGTGGGAACTGAGTGGGCAAGGGCAGAGGGCAGAGATCAGAAATCAGCTGGTCCCCAAACATAGGCAGTGTGTTCAAGTAAGTATTTCTGGGTTTCTATTAAATTTAGCATCCAACTTTCCTAAGAAATTCACACCTTTGGTAAAGAAGCTTTTTGGTTTTGGCTCAGCACTTCAGTAAAAATTGCCAACACCCTTTGTTCTTCTCATGTTTGTGCAAAAGGATGTTCGGATTGATATCCTGTGTTAATTGGCACATACCGTAAATAGCGAAGGTTGGTAATATCATAAGCACCCACTTTTTAAAATCTTAAGTCACCTATGGAAATAAAGTAAATTTTGCTCTGCTGTTTTTGTTTTTAAACATAATCACCTTAACAAATTGTAAGTCTAAGACTGTGACAGTGTTCACAAATTGCTTGACTTGGGAAATAAATATATCAGAGCCCAATCAGCCAAACACCTGTCAGGATCAGCCTTGAAAGGACCTCCTCAGTACTCAAGTGTTGTTTCCTGTGCCTCAACTGTATAAGCATGGGAACCTCAGGGCTATTTAAAAACAAAAGAACCCCACCCCATCCATTAATTAAAGAGAAGAGAAGCAGGATGATCTTTCAGTGGTGAAATACCTACATGTGAGGTGCAGGGATCCAGAGAGCATCACCCTGTTTCAAAGTTAGCACCTTATGAACATTTCCCTCTTGTTTCTTCTTTTTTGTTGTTTTTGTGTCTCCCAGCAATGCAAAATGGTGAGCAACAGGATGAATTCAACGAGTAGGGACAAAATAAATAATTCAGGCACCTCTCAGCTATGGAATTTCATTCTCACTCCTTTCCTACTCAAACCTCTCAAAAATGAGTTGACTTTTCCTATCTTTACTTCCTAAAGACCTATTCATTTCCTTAACCAGCTACATCCTACCTGCCAAGTCAAATGGCCAGGTACTGTGCCAACAGATTGTCCATCACTTTCCTTGGGTGACATCATCCCTTCATAAATTCAGTAACCACCCACGTGATGGTGACTTGCAATCCCTTTTGTATCTGCCATATCAGATTGGGTATTTCTGTCTGCATTTCCCATAGACATTTCAAACTCACCTTGTCAAAAACAATATCAGCATTCGCCACCCTCTTATCCCACAGGAAAAAACCCCACTCCTTTCCCTGAGTTCTTTACCTCTGTTCTTCCTACTCCTGGAGTATGGGTAAAGGCATTGGGCTTATTAAAAGCTCTGCAGATGATTCTAATGTACAGGCAAAGGTAAGAACCACTGGTTAGGAACTCAGGAGAAGGACAATGGAGTTTATGTGACTTCTTTCAGAACCTTAGTTTTCTGTGAAGTTCTCATTTTTCCAGATCTTTTCCCTGGGGATGGATCTCCTGCCTGGGGTTTTAACACCGCCTTTGCTGCCTCTGGGTGCCTACACATGTCAGCTGAGGGGCGAAACACCGGCCTGGAAGGGCTGCATGACATCAACAAGTAATACACTTCTTAGGTCAAAAGGGTTTTGGTATTACTAGTGTCAGCAGGCACTGGGAGCAACCTGCATATACTGCTTGAAAGTGACGGTGCCGGTATGCTCCTCATCCGCGGCCTTGAACCTCTGCAGGGTCTCAAGGAGCTCCTCCTCCAGGGGGATGGGCCAAGGCATCGAGGTCACTAACAGGAACTTCCGCCAGTCCACGAAATCTGAGTTTATTATTAATAAAGATGTTAACTCCTGCAGCTAAAAGAAAACAGGAAATGTCACTGGAAAATCTGTATGACTCTATCTGGAAGCTCCACTCGCTCCTGTTTTCATAGTAACAGGTTCAGATCAAGACGTAAGATTTTATATTGGCAAATAGAGCCAGTTCTGACTTTTGCACTCTTTTGTTCTCTTTGTGCTACCAACCAATCCACACCAGACAGTACCTAGAAAGTGTTTTATTTTTTGCTTCCTTGACAATGGTGTTTTTTTTGCTTACTGGTATACAAGCAACTTACACACATGACTCCAGTTAACTTTGTACCTTTTCAACAGAGGAAGGATGGAGGTTATAGTTGGGCCTGTGCAAAGGCTCTATAGCCCACAGGGGAAATGCTCTTTAACCATTTCATTTTCTGATATGTTCTTAAGGAAAAGGTTATGATGAACAGCAAGAACTGCCAGAATTATCTACTATTATTAGTTAGGATCATTCCACCTGGTAGTAATAGGTGTAGACTCACTAGTTGAGCCTCATGGTTTCCACAATGTTTCACTGACTGCTGGATCATCACTCGTTCTTCAAATACTGAGCATGCACACACTTTGTGTCTCAGTGTGAAGTTCATTCGTTTGTTCATTCATTCAGATTTCTTTGATTGCCTGCTAAATGTCAGACACTGTGTAAGTACTGGTTATTGTAGAGCTACTGACTCATTGATCGAATAAGAAGAATGCTCAGAGTTTTGAATGCAAATAAAATGGAAGCTTACTTCAGGTTGGGTGAGGTGCATCCAACTGCTAGGAAGATTGTTTGTTCCAAGATTCAGGGTCACCAAGTCGAGCAGAATGTCAGTAAATGCTTTACTTCCTATTATGCCTACAACACAATGAAAAATATTTTGTCATTTATATTATGTGATTGGGTTTATTTTCTTCTAAAATAGAAGCAATAACAGGTATTTGTATAATCACTTCATTCATTTCATGTAAAACTGTAACCTTTAGAGAAACAAAAAACATTTTGAAACATAAAAATAATAATCACTTTTCTAATGCTTTCCCATTATTGTTTCTCAACTGAGTCAAAATGTCTGTTTTGGCCTAGTAATTAACTCATTCCAGATTGGGCAAAATACTGAAACTATATACTTTTTAGTTTGGAGTCTTCCTTGATTAGAATACACTTACTTTTGCAAATATAGGGAGATTTATATTGTTAAATTATCGTATTGAAAGTGCTACTTTAATCATCTAATTGGCTTAATATTCCTAAATATTTCATAAAATGTCAGTAATCTTATAAAGGCTTTGTTCTTGTACACAAATTACACAATAATCAAAGAAATGTCTGCTTTTTTTCTCATTTCAAATTGCATGCACATGCATTAAAAAAGAAATAAGAAAACAACATAAATGAATCTGCTTAAAAAATTTCCAGCTAACCCACAAAGCAGAGGTACCTTCTAGAGCCAGGAGAGACTCCTAACATGTAGCCAGGTATCTTTCAGGTCCAGAATACATAGCTATTCTTCTTTGTCCAGGAATATAAAGAATGAAACATAGACATAGCATTCCGAAGTTTTGTCTTTATAGCCATATAAGTTTTAGCATTTCTAAAAGTCCACATGAACTTTATCATTTCTTCTAATCTTTAGGGAAATGCAATAATCTTTTTAAAATGTCAGTGGCTTATACCAAATATAAAGTTCTGAGATTTGCAATTTTCTGGGTAGCAAGAATGGAACCTTTCAATCTTTGATATAATTGACCTTCCAGTAGGTTGCTCAGAAATGAATTCTGTATCCTTTTTGATCAAACTTGAGTACCCAACTTTATAGAGATGAGAACATTTTCCCTGGAGGTAGAATTTTCCGTAAACTGAGTTTATATGATACCATGTTGGTTTTCAGAAAAGTTAGAAATAAATCAGTCATGTTCCTCAAGATGGAACCATAAATAAAATCTATAAAAACCATGAAGATACTCAAAGTATTAAAAAATTCTGGCAAGGAGTACCCAACCACACACTGACCACAATACAGCCACAGGCCCGCCCATGCCTGAGCCCTGAAAGGGCCTGCCCACTGACCAAGTGGGCACCCAGGTGAGTGCCCATTCAGTGTTCCAACCCTGGTGCAACCGCCATCCTGTGCCCAAGTCTGGGAGGGTCCTGCCTAATGACTGAGCAGGTGCCAAGGTGAGCGCTGTCCCATGTGCTGACCCTGATGCAGCAATCATCCTATGCCCAAGCCCCACAGGGTCTGCCCAATGACCAAACAGGAGCAAAGGCGACCCATCACACACTTAACTGAACTGATACAAGAAGAGTCACCAGCAGAGCCTTCAAAGAGAGGAGGAAGTCTTTCCCTTCATAGCCCACTCCAGAGTAATAGAAGAAACAAGTGTCCTATCAGATGACCAAACATCAATGAGAAATACTAGAACTACAAATAAACAAGAAATTTGACACCACCAAAGGAATATGGTAATTCTCAAGTACCAGACCCCTTAGAGCCAGAAACCCTTGAGATGTCTAAAAAGGAATTCTGAGCACTGATCTTAAGAAAACTCAAAGAGATAAGAGAAGAATCAATTAGAGAACACAATGAAACAAGGAAAAATATCCAGGATATGAAGGAGGAAATTTACAAAGTGATTAATACCTTTAAAAAGAATGTAACAGAACAACTAGAAATGAAGGTTTCACTCACTGAAATAAAAAACAGAAAAGCTTGAGCAGCAGGCTAGAGCAAGCAGAGGAAAGAATTTCAGACTTTGAAGATGGTCTTTTCAAAATAACCCAGGCAGACCAAAAAAAAAAAAAAAAAGAATTTTAAAAACTGAAGAAAATATAAGAGAGCTAGCAGACAACCTCAAGTGCACAAACATCCAAATCATGGGTATTCCAGAGGGGAGGAGAAAGGAGAAGGTATTGAAAATCTATTCAAGGAAATAATAACAGAAAACTTCCCAGGTGTAGGGAGAGATGCAGACCTTCATATTTAAAAAGCCCAAAGATCTCCAAACAGATTCAATCCAAAAAGATCTTCTCCAAGACACATTGTAGTCAAACTGGCAAAACTCAAAGACCAAGAGAGAACTCTAAAAGCAGCAAGAGAAAATCATCAAGTCACCCATAAGGGAGCTCCATCAGACTAATAGCAGACTTCTCAACTGAAACCTTAAAGGCCAGAGACTTCTGATCAAGATGGTGGAATAGATGGTCCTCAGCTCACCCTCTCCCATAGTCAACCAATTTACAACTATTAAAAAGCAACAACTGCCAAGCTGGGGCTGCTAGAGTTCAGCGGAAGAGTAGGAGAGACTTATGGAATTCATGAAGGCAGGAGAAGCCACAATGAGAGAAAGAAAGGACTGCTGTGACCATTTTGAGCCCTGACCACTTCAAAGGTGGCCCTGGTGAGCACATGGAGCAAGAGCTGGCAAAAGCTGCTATTGTGGCCTTTGTAAGAAGTTGCTTGGAAGCTGCACGGGAGAAGAGGGCCTTTGTGGCCCCCAGGCCAGTAAGACCACTAACAGGGTTCCTGTGAAACCCACATAGGAGTGAGGGGCCACAGACAAATGAAAAAAGAGCTACTCGGAGGCCAGTGAGTCATCACAAGGGACTGATGCATGGCCTGTCCCATGGGAAGTGTTTGGAGTGTGGGGGTGGGGGGTGTGGTGGAGATGGGACCATGGGGAGAACACTGGGGCCAGCATGGACAGCTGATCTGCCCTCCAATCAGCACAGGATCATTCAGTAGACTGGTCAGGAATAAAGAACTGCAGGGGATGCAGTCTGTTGAAAAGACTCGGGCCCAGACCATAGTTTCCATACAACCCAGGTGTACTGGACATCACAAGACCCAGAAGTGCTTACAAGGCCAACAATTAAAACCTGAGCTGCAGAAAAAACCTTCCCCAGAGAATCAGCAGCAAAGCAGCAATTTAGGTCAATCCAAGGCTCAAGTGCTGGTTCCCACAAGAAGATCCCCCATTTTAGAAGTAACTAAAGGGCAACAAATTAGTTAAATGGCAGAGTTAAAGTGGTGGGAATAGTGAATAATGCAACACGGAACTGAAAGAAAAAACAAAAAACTCACAGATCAGAGACAAAGTTGTGATATTAACCAGTAAAGATCTAATATCACAGAAGAAAGTCTATAAAACCTAGAACTAGAAGCCCCCTGGGCCCACAAGCCAGGGAGAGAGGAGGGCCAGGGGCCTCAGCCATGACCCCCCCAATGTCTGCATCCAGCCCAGTGATGACCACCATGCCACTCCCAGAAGCATCCCAGGCTCCCATGCCAGGGTGGGGGGTGATGCTAAGGGTCTCAAACATACCCTCCTGACATCCAAATCCAGCCCAGGGTGGACAGAGTGACAACCAAAATTGTCCCAAGCTCCCAAGCTAGAGTTGGGGAAAATGGCGAAGGCCTCACCCCTCCCCCCAACATCCACATCAAGCCCAGTGATGACCTCCAGGCCACTGTTGGAAGTGTCCTAGGTTCCTGAGTCTGGGTGGGGGTAGCAGAGTGTGTCAACCATGCCACCCCAACATCTGCATTCATCCCAGTGATGACCACTGAGCCACCACCAGAAGTGCCCCAGGATCCCAGGGTTGAGGGGGGCAAGGGCCTCAGCCATGCCCCCCCAAAGTCTGCATCCAGCCCAACCATGACTGAACCACTTCCAGAAGACCCCTGGACTCCACTGCCAGAATGAGGGGGTGTCATGGGTTTTGACCACATCCCCCTCTTTCCTCCTCCTCCTACCCTATCTCTCTTCTTTCCCCTTTCCCACTCCTCACCAACTTCTCTGCAACAACATGTTAGAATGTAAAATATAATAATAATGATAATAAAGAAAGAAAGAAAGGAAGGAAGGAAGGAAGGAAGGAAGGAAGGAAGGAAGGAAGGAAGGAAGGAAGGAAGGAAGAAAGAAAGAAAGAAAGAAAGAAAGAAAGAAAGAAAGAAAGAAAGAAAGAAAGAAAGAAAGAAAGAAAGAAAGAAAGAAAGAAAAAAAACCTTACAGGCCAGAAGAAAATGGGATGATATGTTCAAAATACTAAAAGGAAAAAATTGCCAGCCAAGAATTCTATACCCAGCAAGGTTATCCTTCAGAAATGAAGGAGAAATAGTATATTTCCCGTACAAACAAAAATTATGGGAGTTCACTACCACATGACCAGCCCTGTAAGAAATTCTCAAAGGAGTCCTGCATCCAGAATCTGAAAAATGATAGTACTATCATGGATTTATAAGAAAGAGCAAAACCTGCAGTTAAAGCAAAAACGCAAATGAGAACAAGAAAGAGAAAGAAGCTAAACTATGTCACATCAAAAATTCAACTAACATTGAAGATGAAAGATAAATGGGGAAGAAAGGAACAAATGATATTTAAAGCATCTAAACAAAAAGCAATATAATGATAGGAGTAAACCAATACTTATCAATAACAATCCTAAGTGTAAATGGATTAAACTCCTCATTCAAAAGACACAGACTGAATGGATTAAGCTAGACCCAACTATATGCTGTCTTCAAGAGACCGACCTCACCTGTAAAGACACACACAGACTAAAAGTGAAGGGATGAAAAAAGGTATACCATGCAAATGGAAACCCAAAACAAGCAGAAGTAGCTCTTCTTACATCACATAAAATAGACCTCAAACCAAAACCCATAAAAAGAGACAAAGAAGCCACTATATAGTGATAAAGGGATCTATCCAGTTAGAAGACATAACAATCATAAATATGTATGCACCCAACACTGGAGCACCTAGATATGTAAAGCAAATGCTCTTAAACCTAAAAAAAGAGATAGACCCTAATATAATAACAGTGGGTGACCTGAACAACCCTCTCTCGGCATTGGACAGATCTTCCAGGCAACAAATCAACAAAGAAACACAGGATTTAAAGTATATCTTAGACCAATTGGACCTGGCAGATATCTACAGGACATTTCATTCAACAAATAGAAAATACACATTTTTCTCAACAGCACATGGAACATTTTCCAGGATAGACCACATGTTAGGTCACAAATCAAGTCTCAGAAAATGTAAAAAAATTGAAATCATTCCAAGTATCTTTTCAGACCATAATGGATTAAAGCTGGAAGTCAATAATGAGTAAAATTCTGGGGACTAATTAAGTGCATGAAGACTAAACAGACTCCTGAATGATCTATAGGTCCAAGAAAAAATTAAACAGGAAATAAAAAAAATTTGTTGAAACTAATGAAAATAAAGATTTATCATACCAAAACCTGTGGGATACTGCAAAAGCAGTACTACAAGGGGAGTTTAGTGCACTAAACTCGTACATCAAAAGTGTGGAAAGACTTTAGATAAACTACCTAACACCATGCCTCGAAGAAAAAGAAAACAGCAATCCAATCCTAAAAGCAGCATATGGAAAGAAATAGTTAAGATCAGGACAGAACTAAATGAAATAGAGAACAACAGCAACAACAAAACAATACAAAAGAACACTGAAACAAAAAGTTGCTTTTTTGAGAAGATAAATAAAATAGACAAACCATTAGTTAGGTTTACAGAGAGAGAGAGAGAGAGAGAGAGAGAGAGAGAGAGAGAGAGAGAGAAGACCTAAATACCAAAAAATCAGAAATGAAAAGGGAGACATTACAAGTGATACCACAGAAATACAAAGAATCATTAGAGATTATTATAAACGACTGTATACCTACAAATATGAAAACTGGGAGGAAATGGATAAATTTCTGGACATATAGAAACTACCAAGACTGAACCAAGAGGAAATAGAAAACCCCAGAAGACCAATAATAAGCAATGAGAATGAAGCTGTAATCAGAAATCTTCCAGCAAAGAAAAGGCTAGGACTGTATGGCTTTAAAGCTGAATTCTATCAAACATTTATTTATTTATTTATTTATTTATTTATTTATTTATTTATTTATTTATTTATTTATTTATTTATTTATTTATTTATTTATTTATTTATTTATTTATTTATTTATTTATTTATTTATTTATTTATTTATTTATTTATTTATTTATTTATTTATTTATTTATTTATTTATTTATTTATTTATTTATTTATTTATTTATTTATTTATTTATTTATTTATTTATTTATTTATTTATTTATTTATTTATTTATTTATTTATTTATTTATTTATTTATTTATTTATTTATTTATTTATTTATTTATTTATTTATTT
>NW_007727215.1:166823-191545 GCF_000696425.1 Galeopterus variegatus
GAACTGGTCTGTATGTGGGATCCGAACCCTCGGACGGGAGCGCCGCCGCGCTTCCCAAGCGGCGCACTATCCAGTGCGCCACCGGGCCGGCCCAGGAGTTCTATCAAACATTTAAAGAAGAATTAATACCAGTTCTCTTTAAACTTTAAAAAAAAATTGAAACAGAAGCCATTCTCTCAAACTCATTCTATGAGGCCAGCATCCCCCTGATACCAAAACCAGATAAAGATGCTAAAAGCAAAAAGAAAATTACAGGCAAATATCCCTGATGAATATAGATGCAAAAACCCTCAACAAAATATTAGTAACTAGAAAACAGAAACACATCAAAAAAGTTATACACCATGATCAAGTGTGATTCATCCCAGGGATTCAAGGTTGGTTCAACATACGCAAGTCAGTAAATGTGATACAGCACATCAACAAAACCAAGGACAAAAACCATATGATTATCTCAATATATGCAAAAAAGCATTTGACAAAATTCAACATCCCTTCATAGTAAAGACTGTCAGCAACTTAGGTATAGAAGGAAATTATCTCAACATGATAAAAGCCATTTATGACAAACCAATTGCCAATATCATCCTGAATGGGGAAAAGCTGCAAGCTTTTCCTTTAAGAACAGGAACAAGACAAGGATGCCCACTCTCACCACTCATATATTAGAAGTACTAGCCAGAGCATTCAGGCAAGAGAAAGAAACAAAGGGCATCCAGATTGGAAAGGACAAAGTCAAACTGTCCTTGTTTGTGAAGGACATGATTTTATATACAGAAACACCTACCAAAAACCTCTCAGAGCTGATTATCAATTTCAGTAATATTGCGGTATACAAAAATCAATACCCAAAAATCAATAGTGTTTTTATACTCCAGTAATGAACTAGCAGAAAAAGAAATCAAGAAAGCAAGCCCATTTACAATTGTTACCTAAAAAAATAAAATACCTAGGAATCGATTTAACCAAGGAGGTGAAAAATCTCTACAATGAGAACTACAAAACACTACTGAAAGAAATAAAAGAGGACACAAATAGGTGGAAAGACATACCATGCTCTTGGATGGGAAGAATTAACATTGTGAAAATGTCTATTCTATCTAAAGCAATCTACAGATTCAATACAATCTCCATCAAAATATCGATGACATACTTCACAGAAATAGAAAAAGCAATCCTAACATTCATATAGAACAACAAAAGGCCCTGAATAGCCATAGCAATCCTGAGCAAAACAAAAATAAAGCTGAGGCATTACACTACCTTACTTCAAATTATATTACAAAGCTACTGTAAACAAAACAGCATGGTACTTGCATAAAAACAGACACTCGGATCAATGGAACAGAATAGAAAATCTGGGAATCAACCCACATACTTGCAGCCAAATGATCTTTGACAAAGGCAACAAGAACATACACTGAGGAAAAGACTACCTCTTCAATAAATGGTGCTGGGAAAATCCAACATTCATATTTAGAAGAAAGAAACTGAATCAGTATCTCTCACCATATACCAAAATCAACTAAAAATGGATTAAAGACTTAAATATAAGACCTGAAACCATAAAGTTACTAAAAGAAAACACTCCAGGAAGTAGGACTTGGCAAAGACTTTATGAATACGACCCCAAAAGGACAAGTAACAACAGAAAAAAAATAAGCAAATGGGATTATATAAAACTAAAAACTTCTGCACAGCAAAGAAAGTAATCAACAGAGCAGAAAGACAATCTATGGAATGGGAGAAAATATTTGCAAACTATGCATCTGACAAGGGATTAATACCTAGAATATACAGAGAACTCTAACAACTATAAAGCAAAAAACCAAATAATCCAATTAAAAAGTGGGCAAAGGAGATGAATAGACATTTTTCAAAGAAAACAAACAAACACACACACATACACACACACACACACACAAAAAGAAAACATACAAATGGCCAAGAGGCACATGAAAAAATGTTCAGCATCATTAGTCATCAGGGAAATGTAAGTCAAAATCACATTGAGATATCACTTCACCCCAGTTAGATTGGCCACTATTAAAAAGACAGATAATCACAAAATCTGGCAAGGATGTGGAGAAAGGGGAACTATTCTACACTTTTATTGGGACTGCAAATTAGCACAACTATTATGGAAAACAGTATGGTGGTTCCTCAAACAACTACAGATAGAACTACCATATGATCCAGCAATCCCACTACTGGGTATATATCCAAAGAAATGGAAACTATCATGTTGAAGGGATACCTGCACTCCCATGTTCATTGTAGCTCTATTTACAATAGCCAAAATATGGAACTAACTAAGTGTCCATTGAAGGATGTCTGGATAAGGAGAATGTGGTATACATACAGAATGGAATACTACTTAGGCCATAAAAAAGAATGAAATTCTGCCATTTGCAGCAACATGGATGAGTCTGGAGAAAATTATGTTAAGTGAAGTAAGCCAGGTACAGAAAGAGAAATACCACAATTCTCACTCATAACTGGTGCTAAGAATGAAGGAAAGAGACAGATAGAAAGAAACAAAGATATAAAGAAAGAAAGAAAGACAAGACCACAAGAATACATTGAACTTTCAGAGGGAGAAAATAAACCTAAGGATACTAGAGATGGGGGGAAGAGAGGGAGGGGGTTTGGCGAGTGATAAATTGAGTAAAGGGCATAAAGAAAAATCACAATTTGTAATAATGAATATGCTAATTATAAATAATAAATATTTAAAAAATAAAATAAAAATTCTGGCAAGTGTGCAATATAATCACTGTCTCTGATTACTATGACACAAAACAAAAGGTTGTAAGACAATACTTTCAGTTTACATAGAAATTGTTTATCTGGGGATCTTAGTGTGAAATATGAAAATTATTTTAATATTTGATTTGTTACTTAAATAGCCAAGGCATGTGGTGATATGATTTTTATATCCTATAATAACGTAATAGATTTGCTTACGAATTTTGTTCATGGATAAAAAATGAAGCTCTCTCTTTCAGTGTGGCCCTAAGTTAGTTACTAATGCAACTCTTATTTAGGATCATCCAGGAAAAACAGTTGATTGTGTGCCAAGCCTACGGGAACTCAGATGGTAGTCATAGTCTGATCACTCTTAAAGACAACTCTCAGAAAGATGACATCAAAATAACACCATTTTTAGAAGCATATATCTCCACCCAAATAATATGAAAGAACGTGCACATACAGAATTGGAGTTAGAAAGTCACAGGAAACCCATCTTGAGATTTTTGCTTTGTATGTTTTGAAAATGCCAAATGCCTTTTGTGTTTGTTGTGAAGATGGGTTACTGTTTTACTTATAAATTTCAGGGTTTTGAAAATAATTTTATTTTTTTCTATGACCGATAACAAAGTCAATATTTGTCACATTGCTAATCACTCTCCTCATGGCTTTCTGAGTTTGATAAGCAATCCAAATTAGGTCTTGTGCCACCAGTTGAAGATCGTGTTCTTGTATTCCATAAATGGACAGCTTTTCTATGGTCAAAATTATTAATGTCTGGAGAATTCAACTGAATGATCAGGGCATCCGTCATACTCTCAGCCTTGATTTTAGCATGCGTTTGTGATTTGGTAAGTTTCATTTTTCTAAAGCCACGTTCTGCTTCAGCTGAACTTGCAGGGAGGGTCAGCACTAGGTCAACTAGTGTCAGGATATTCAGATACTTGTGTAAGTACATGGAATTCACAAAATCTCAGGTCAATTTTCGAATGTTCTGAAATCTAGGAGGGAGGATGAAAAATGTAAAAGATTGAGACTTCCAAGTTTTACTCAAATACTTATAAATATCAACTAGTTTACTCAGTTTGTTTTCTTAGGTGTCATAAATCTCTAATTTCAACATGCTCCATTTAGAGTCGACTTCATCAATTTTCACACTCGCAGCTTCTAATACTGGTTCATAATATGCAATTAGGATGGATGCCTCTTTTTCTCCAAATTCTTCAATCGAGATACAAAGAAAAAAAAGTCATGTATTTAAAAGAAACTTATACAGGCAATGAAAAATAGATTCAGAGTCAGCGCATACCTGGATTTATCTTGGCAGGCCACAATTTAAAGCTTCCAGTCATGGTTGCCCTTACCACATCTTGGCTAGCATCTCTGAAACAGCTTCGCGGTCTCTTGATAAGGTGTGTTAAAACCATGTTTCTCATGGCAGAAATGTTTTCTTTTCCTCTGAGGCAGTTGCCATGAAAGTGTGTGACTGAATCCAACCTGCGTTCTTTTGGCCCCGGTCTGGGCAAGAGAAAAATCACCCAAATAAAGAATTAAATGAAAAGGCACCTGGCAAACAATTTCCCAACTCAAACTGTCTGGTTTGACAGACCCTCAGATCCTCCCTGATCTCTCACCTTCTTTGATACATTTGGAGCATTTCCAGCATTGATTCTAAGGTGGCAAATATGTCAGCAATTAAGGAATTTCTGTCCTGACTGACATGGGACAGAATGCTAAGAACATTAATGACATCCATCAAGAAAAGGAAAAATCTAACAATGTTGGCTTGGAGAAGCAACTCTAGAAGTTCTTCAGCTTTCTGTTGACTGGTGTCGTTTCTGCCTTCACCTGCCTGTAACACAGGTTGGGAATAACATGGTGGTTATCTTTCTAAAAATTATTATTCCAAAGAGCTCAATAATATTATTTTCTGTTAATCTGAAAAAGAAAAATAATATAGTATTTCAAAATTACTTACTGAATGCAGTTGCTAAACAATAGCAGGATATCCCTTAAGAAAGTTCTGGAGGGCAGCCTGTAATCTGTGAAGGCACCTTCTACCTTCTATTTGAGAAGGCATCACAGGTCGAAGGTGAAGGTCTTTGAAGGCAGCTGTCAGAGAACTCTTATGAAAAGGAGAATTGCTATAGAAGTGATGAATTCTGTGAAGAAGGTCTTTGACACTGTTGTACAGGGGAATGCTCTGGAACACTGCCTTGTAAGATAGTTCAAGGTGATGTGCAAAGCAATATACAGTCTGCACACATGGTTGGATTTCTCTTAACAGCAGGGCCACTCCGTTGTTCTCTCCTGCTATGCCAGTGGTGCCAAAACCAACTTCCAAAACCAACCAGTTTCTTTGCCCAGTCTTGGCTTGACGGCCTAAGTTGAAGATTTCTCTTTAGAGTTTTTTCAATGGCATTTTTTATTGCCAGAGGATCCCCCTTTCTACTGTCTGTACCCCAACAACTTGACAATGCACTTTTCCTGCATGTGCAAACTGCACATAGACAAGTTCAGCTTCCCCAGTTAAAATGTCAATGATTCCATCACTGATGACAGAAAACAATTGACTTTTTTCTCTCTTAGATTAGTACTTTCTACTTCAGCAATAAAATATGTAAATGTTCTTGCTGATTCGTTAGTTCTGAATACTGGGCCAGTATCAACACCCTTCATGTCATGCAACTTGCACATCCAGATGAAATCTTTGAGGGGATGTCCGGTCTTGGCCATAGCATGATGTGATCTGAATAATTTCTCTAGTCTCCCAAGGGTTACTTTGCTCATGGTCCTCACCATTAGTTCTGTGGTGGCGCTGTTCACTGGAGAGCCACTTGTCGCTTCCACTAGTGAAGCTTCAGCATGAGCCTCACTGAGATGATGTGCACTGAGAAATTCAGTCCTGAAGTTGTCAGTGCCATAAAAAAGACTCACTTGACTTCCCCCTGACTTCACTCCATGCTTCCGACACAGGGCACAGAACATAAGATTTAATTATTCATCATATACAAGCCAAGGGTATTTTTTTGCCAAATTTTCAAAAATCGATTATTTCTGTTTGGAAGGTAATGGCCAAACTTCCGTGGCTTTTTCTGCTTTTTGGTGACTTGACTCACATCATCCGGAGTATCTCTGCCTTTAAAATAACTTCACGTTGTTATTTTAAATAATCACCATGTTTATCCACAGTTGTTATTTTAAATAATCACAGTGTCTACCCACAGTTTTGCTTAATCTTTGTCCCTGCCCCCCATTTGCTCATTATTTCTGGAAAAATTATCTTGAATGCTCATTACTTACCAGGCATTCTGGTAAGTGCTTTATCTGATTTATATTATTTAATACCCACAAGTCATTACTCCTATTTTATAGTTAAGAAAATGGACCAAGTATTATTATCACCATTCTATGAATAGGAAAATTAGGTCACAGAGAGGTTAATTAGTTTGTCCAACGTAGCAGTGCTTGTAAGCGGAGAAGCCGGGATTCATTAGTAAGCAGAATTACTCCAGAGCCCTCATGTTTACGCCTGTCACTACCGCAGGTTTCTCGTATGTGGAAAGGATGGTACAACCTTCTTTACTCTAGAATCCACTTCTCCATGTGTAAGAGGGACACTGCTTTTGGCACCAATTTCCTCCCCATGGTGAGAAACAAGAAGACTAGGGCACGCAGGTACGTCTGCGAGATCTGCCTTGGACATCTCTTCCCTCCTGCCTGCGTCCCATCTTCTCTGGCAACTGCACAGCAAACTTGTTAACTTACAAAAAGGGTGTCAGGTTTGAGACCTTTGCCAAGGGATTTTGTAAAGGAGCTGTGCATCCTGCCTCCTCTTTTCTCCCCCCAAAGGGGTAATTTTTGACACACATTTGATTATTTGTCAGGGAGGGAAACATTCATCTGGACAGAAGAACAAAAAATTAAAAATTACACAAAACAAAGTCCTCGAATACCAGTTTTTCCTTGAAGGCAGAGAGCCTAGTCCACATATATATGTACCCCAAACTCTTTGTCACTACTAATCATCAGATTATATTGTCCTATTTTATCATACCATGAAATAGTTGAATATATGTTTGTGTTATTTTATATTAAAATATCTCATGCTGACATACACTCTCAGTGTCTTTTTTTTTTTTTGTCACTGCTTTATGGTTCTAGCTTTGATTCTTCAAACAGATTTTTAACTCTTCTGCTCAGAGCTATACTTACTTCTTTTGTGCTCCATAATTACAACCTGATTTCAAAGCATTTGGTAGATGTTTAAGAAAATAAATCTCCCTTCCTAATTATTTTCATTATCTCATATCTCTTAATCTCTTTTAATCGAATATTTTTGACATTAGCTGATCTATCTCTGCCTTTCATACCTTATTTGCATCAAACTTCTACTTTGTCTTTAATCAGTCTTTTTCCAGTAGTTGTTAAAACTGACCCCTATTTTTTCAAATTCTAACTATTACTGTATTCCATTTAAAATCAGTCTTCTTGTAGTTGACAGCTAATTCCATCATATTCTTACCTAAGCTTGAGATACCTGTTGGTCTTTCACACTAGGCCTGCAGCACCATGTTGTCACCTGCTCTACACACGCAGTGGCGAATGAATGAATGATGGGATGAAAAAACAGGTCTCCTGCTGTTAAAGGAAGGGGCCTGAACTTTCACTACTGATTTAACTAGCTTTTATGTTTTTAGTTTTATGAACAGATTTTCCAGAAGATGTTATCTTGAATTCTGAGCATATACTTCCATTTGCCTCATGTAAATTCTCTGGCTCCATGTTTTATCTTGAAGTCACATTTGAAATTCTGCCCCTAGACAGTTTTAACAGATCCAAAGGATTCTGGGTTTACCAGCACATTCCTGCGATCTGATTCTGATCTAGTGGAGGGAGTTCATCCACTGGGAGAACCAGAGGGCATAGGGGGGTCAAACTCTGCTTTGCTGTAATCCCTAGATTTTGCCGCCTGGCAAGATATTCCTCTCAATAGTCTCCATTCTTCTATATCATCCTTTTTAAAGAAATCTTTCTGCATTTCTTGATTTGGGTAAATTGCAGACCAATTAAAGCAGTTTTCAGATCAAAATACTTACCTGCAAATATAGAGTATCATATTCTTATAATTTTCTCAGAGACATGAAGTCTGGAAAAATCCACAGAACTTTCTAGTTACCCCTTTCAGGCAACAACCCAGGTGCCCTTACTCCTGCCTCTTGGTTACTTAAGGGTTTGTACAGAGACTGACGGTGTCTGCTACTCTCTCAGACACAGTCTTTTCCCCTCTCAAATCCTTCTTCATGACAGCTGGCCCTGAACGCCTTTGTTAATCTGCTCCTATGTGTTCTCTGCAAGCCACTTGACACTTTCTAACCTGACCACAAGCTTTTTGTGGTCTCAGCTCCTGCCTGTCCCCGCTGGTCGGTTTGCTCGTCCCTAAATATGTCATGCAACCTCAAAATCTCCACATCTGCTCCATTTTCCCTTTTGCCTGAAATCCCCTCCCCCTACTTCTCTTCCTGGAAGGGTCAGTTTAAAAGCCTCCTCTGGGCTAATCCCCGAGCTGACCCACATAGACGTCAATGGCTACTTCTTCCTTTGAACTGGAAAAACCACGTAGCTGAATGAACTAGCTTAGCTACTACAGCCCAGAGTTCTGAATGTGTACTCTCTGTCTCTAAGACCAATCATTCTATCTAAGGGTCTACAAGAGGAGTTAGAAGGAGTCCTTGTCAGTTTTTAGAATAGTGTTACGGGCCTTGAAAAACTAAATGCAGCCTCTTCTGAAGAAAGAGTGAGAGTGTAGAATTTGCTGGACTGTGTTTCTCCAGATAGTCTCTCAGCAGAAGCCAAAATATAGCTATGAACCAAATCTCTACAGACATTGATGGCGTAATGATGGACTTACAAGGAAAGGAGTTCTTATGGTTTAAGTGGGGACAAAGGAACACTGCTAAAGTTAGTTAGTTTCCAAACTAACTCAATAAATAAAGTGTTCTAATTTCAATAGACTGCAAATTGCTTCTGTTGCAGAAAGGCTGTCTTCCTGAGGTACGTGTCACTTGATATTTGGAGACAAGATGGATCAACACAGGGTTTACTGCAGTACCCAAAATGCGTGCTTTTGTTTTGGATACTTGTAGTCCCTAAGGAGCCACATTACTTTATAGGTTAACCAGTGATGCAAATTTTTTTCTGGAAGCAATCTGGTGTAATATTGCAGGTGCCTACTAGGGTATGTGCATATTTGGGACACCAAGAGAGGAGCTCATGTGCTCTGATCACGAAAAATTGTTATTTTTTTTATAGTCAGAGTACATGAGCTCCTCTCTTCTAACCAAAATGTTAGATCAGGGTAATTTGGTTATATCTTCTGTTAATTACCCTGATTTGATCATCACACATTATATACATGTACTGAAATATAACTCTCTACCCCATAAGTATATATAATCAATAGATGTTGATTAAAAATTAATTCATTAATAAAGAATATTTTGCATTAATTTTGTATAATGTCATGTATTACATACTAATGTGGCATTCCTGTAATTATATAATTAAATCATAATGGCATATTATACTTAAATTGCACATTCTATGTGCTATACCCTTTCTAAACACTTCATGTATATTTATTATTTTAATCCTTATAACAACCCCATGAAATAAATATCTTTATTATCTCTACTTTACAGATGAGGAAAGTGAGGAAGAGAGAGATAAAATGACTTATCCAAGGTCATATGACAATCAGAGCTGCCTAACTCCAGCTATCCCATCATAGGCTGAGGAGGGTAAGAAGTGAATTAACATTTGGAAAATGATCGTATAGGATGACACATAGAGACCATGCTAAATAGGCTAATTGTATTTCAGAAAACATTCACCAAACCTCACTCTGTGTTGGGAGTATGCTCATGGGTATGGTTCCTGGGACAATCAGTGAAAAGAATGGCTTGCTGATTCATGGCTGTCTCTTACTCAAGCTACTCCTACGATTCTGAGGTATGGATCTTTGCTGGGTGGCATGAAAAATGCAACCACTATCAATTGTTTCATTGCATTTTGCATGATCTTATTTGACTATCATGCATAAGGTCATTTTTTTTTTCTGGCATACTTGTGACAATCATATCAACAAATGGTATTTTTGTCTAAGCACTACCTTTACCAAAGGGGATTTAGAATCAAAAGAAGTGGCAGAATTTGACCAGAAAAGGAGTGCAGACTATAAGAATTACAGTAATGATGCATTTTCAATTTTACACTACCTTTAGTAAGGGCTATCATAATGAAGATATTTGTTTTCAAGTAGATTAGCCAGTACTCAGCAGAAAACTCCTTAAACCTTAGTTCTTTCCATTTATTTCCTGATGCTAGCTACTCACAAATATTTATTCAGTCACTTGTTTTAATCAAGATTACCCATTTCTCTCAGCAATTGTATTTGTGTAGCATAATTAAAAATTGCAAACTATAATTTAATAACATCAACACTCCTTATAAATTTGCTTAAAAAATCTTAGTGTGGGCCTGCTAACATAATGACTATCATATGCAAATATGTATGTTTTTTCCCAGGGAAAAAATCCATCTGTTCATCATATTTTAATATATTTTAGTCAACTTGAAAGTTGCATATTAGATATCATAGATTGCATGGGCATATATAAAATAGTACAAGAAAATGTTCATACTTCTTCCTCCAAGGTTTTGTTCCACAAAATTTTCCCTGAGAAACCTCACTGCACTCTGATTCTCCTTTGCTTTGCATTCCTGAGCATGCTTAGTATGGCTTAGAAATAACAGCAACTTTCACGTTCAAGCAGAAAGTTCTGCAGGATCACACATTTAGAAATGTACCATATTCACCCAGTTTCTCCTACTTTCAAAGCTTTTTCACTTCAACAATGATTTGCTTTCAAAATTGTACAGTTCTAGGGTAAATACAATGGAAGGTATCATAGAAGACTTTTCCAGTTCTTGGAAGAAGTACAGTAAAAGTTTTTATTTAAAACATGGATGGGTGTGTATCATTTAAGGCAGGGAACAACAATTGCAAAACTAAGGAAGAAAGACTAAAGCCAGAGAATACTTTATGGAGCAGGAGAAATGGGGACAAGGGGTGAGTGGTAACTGTCGGACTTCCTCAGGGAGGGCAATGTCAAAGTTTGGATCCTGACTGCAAGGGTGCCAGTAAAGAACCTCCAATTCTGTGACTCTAGGGTGCAGAAAATGGAATGATATTACTGTTACCTTCCCTTTATAATAATAATAGCAAAAATAAAAAGAGTGAACAGTTCTTTTACTGATAAAATATCTGACACTGTGATAAGTATTTTACATATGCCTAAAAAGCAACATCAGCAACATATATTCTTTCAAATGATGTAGTTGAGCTAATAAAGAAAAGGGTTTAAACTGCTTGCTCGTAGACTGCAACTCACTTTGAATCATCAGAATCCCCAAATCTCACAGTATTATACAGCATTGTAAATTCCGTGGTAATTACAGCTGTTATTCTTACATTTGTGTAAGCTCTCCAGCGTCGGGGGGTGGAGGTGCTTCTTCAGACAGAGCAAGGCTGCCCTTGCATTTGCCTGCAGTTCATGCAGTTGGGGAAGGAAAAGCAGAGCAGTCTCCTACCGGTCCCCTAACATCCATACTCTTGTACTCATGCCTCATATCTATAGGTTTTCTAGTGGCTGTTTCCCTAACTTCAAGTATCCTCTGTATCCTTGCCACCAAATCACTCTTTATTCTCTGTAATTTCTCCCTCCAAGGTCTGGCTCCACAAAGTTTTCTCTGCCCACCCTCACTGCACGCTGATTCTCCTTTGTTTTGCATTCTTGAGCACTTTTATAAATTTCATATTCTGTCCCAGAAAGAACTCAAATAGTTTATATTTTCTTCTTCTTTGCTTGCTTTTTGAATTACACCCTAAGCTCCCTTGCTCCCTAGGGCAAGCGGTTTTCTCTTTACTTCTGCTTTTATTTTTATTTTTTTAATGTATCTGTTTCCCTTCCTTCCTTTCTGCTCCCTCCCTCCCTATTCTACCATATTCTGAAAACAGATAAATGTATCTGTTGACATCTTTTTGTCCCAAGGGTTTCTAGAGTTAATCTGCTAAGATATACACGTGTCAAGTTACAACTGCTGTATGTTATTTATTTTTAAACTTTTAGCTGAAACGTGAGCTCTGGTTTTGCGGTTGGATCCAAGAATGTATTACCCTTATCATCATGAATAGTAGGGGGTCCCTTCTGAAAAGGAACCATTTATGAGTGGTTAATAATTTTCAAAATCCACTCACACCTACTCAAATGCTCCCAAATACTTCCAGTTTTTACCTACTAATTAGGTGATCTCCTTCCAGTCCCCATAGTGTAAGATTAAAGCAAATCATATTTCGTGTTTAGAATCTTTTTACATGTGTCTTTTTATTTTACGTGTGAAAAATAGCACGGATAAAATGAAGAGCAAAAGCAACACTGGAGAGGGGGATATGTAATAAAAGGTCATTATGAAGCTCACACAATGGAGAAGATGAACTCTGCCTGACTGAGGGTCATATTTCGTGTTTAGAATCTTTTTACATGTGTCTTTTTATTTTACGTGTGAAAAATAGCATGGATAAAATGAAGAGCAAAAGCAACACTGGAGAGGGGGATATGTAATAAAAGGTCATTATGAAGCTCACACAATGGAGAAGATGAACTCCGCCTGACTGAGGCACTGAAGGGATTTCATGGGCTGGCTGTATACAGTTGGGATTTTTTTTGTACTTGCTGATGGCCACATTTCTTTTGTGCCCAAATGCGGCCAATCTGAGCCAGTGTCCATCACAGCTGCAGTGTGTGCTTTTATACTGTGGAGGTGTGAAGCCTGCTTAAGCTGACCCATGCCGGCACAGGGGTTCACCCAGGCACACACATGCACACATGTGCAAAAACACACACACACATACGCGCGCACACACAAACCTATTTCACCCATTGGGCTTGATTGGGCTTGGTGAGGAAACCTTCAGACTTAAAGTAATGCTGTTTTTACCAATAGCACAGGGGTTCACCCAGGCACACACATGCACACATGTGCAAAAACACACACACACATACGCGTGCACACACAAACCTATTTCACCCATTGGGCTTGATTGGGCTTGGTGAGGAAACCTTCAGACTTAAAGTAATGCTGTTTTTACCAATAATATTTGACATGGACTTCTGGAAATATTGAATATTTTCTAAAAATGAAATTTTAGAAGTAGAATATGTTGGAAGATAAAATAAACCTGTTTATGAGAGACAACTTAGTTCAGTGAGAAGGGGCAAGAAATTTGAATCTACAGACTTTTGAATGATATATGACCACAAGCAAATTGCTCAGCTGCTTTGACACTCTATGTCCAGACTATAAAATGGAGATGATAATCCCACATGATCTGTCTGAATTATTTATGATATCAATTGATGGAACTCACTGAAGAATATCTGAAAGTAGAAAGAACCTGGATAAAAAAGGCCTGTGCAGATGCAATAGAGCTATCATGATAAAATGTGAAGGAATTAAATAATTTGTGTGCAGAAAATAACATGTACATATACACGTGCACAAATTAATTAGTCAACTAAGCAAATACATGTTAACAGCTTATTTGGTTCTGCTCATAGTCTATGAGAGGAGAATTACCAGGAATGAGGATCAGCACGCCATTCAAATATTAATCACTGTGATTCTCTTGCTTGTTTAATTCATGTCTATGTTCTATGAATCAAATATTTGATAAACTAAAACAAAGTAAGGGCTTGTTGTAGTGCCATGCAATTCCATAGAGCTGATTTTACTTATAGGCAAGTGATTGTCATCCTGGTTGGTCTTTACCCATTTTTATGCTCTTTTCATAAGAATTATTTTTCCTACCTTTAGGTGCCATATCTAAGAACTGATCTCGAAGACTGTCAAGCTGTTCAATGGTCAGGGTGCCATTTTCTTCCTTTTCTACAGGTGGAGGACGTATTGGTGGGGGAGAATCTGGGAAGACTTTTATATCGCCATTAATGAAGAAGTCTTCTTGGCTTAAATAAAGTTCATTCTGAATTTTTGAGGATGTTTCAATATGATAGCGAGCTACCTCAGTTAATTTTTCTACACTGAAAGTGGTAAAATAAATAGGATTATGACCATTAAAGATACTATTAGATTAATAGTGTTTGCTTATAAGACAAACATAGAAATGAACACATTATACAGCTAAGTTAAACAATTAAATCTACATGTTTAAAAATTTCAATTTTCCTCAAACTTATGTTGTAAAAAGATAGGGTATACATACGTGCAGATTAAAGACAAAATACATGGCTATTATATAGCTAATAGTTACACATTTTATACAAAACTTAACAGAAAAGATTCATTAAATATGGTTTTTTGTTAGTATTGGTATTTATTTTACTATATAAGCAAGATTATATCAAGGGTTATATTTCATTCTAAGTGTAAACCACAATAAAGTTATGGTAAAATACCCTGTAAAATATGACTGTTAGAATAATACATTTATTTGGAATCAGGATAAGCTATAAAGTAAATCAAATCTGATAATGTATTTCTAGAAGAATGGCTTTAGTCCAACTTTATGTCAAGGGGTTGGATGTTATCTAAGGCACAGTTGTCAGAATAGCCTCTGATGCATACAATCCATTAAAGTTGCTTTGCTATGTTCACGAAGATAGAAGATCATCACAGGAAGGAACCACTATGGTGCAGTGGAAAGAGGACTGGGAGCTGAGTTCTCATTCTAGGAGGACATTCTCTAGCTGTGGGTCCTGGGGTAAGTCATCTAAGCTCTCTGCATTTACTTATCTTTGCAATGGAGCCATTAACACATCACTCCCTGCCTCATGGTTATTATTGTGAAATCACAAAGGGCATGGATTTAAACTGTTCTGGGGATACAGTTGTAGTTAATGGCTCAGTTAAAGGCCATTTTAAAGGCCAGAATGAAAAGTTCAATATCACTGTATTGAAGAAAAGATCGTGTTTATATCTTACAATGAAAGAGTGAACATCACAGGAAAATGCATATTTAATCTTCTTTTATATAGTTCAGGAACACCAAATATACCATATTCTGAAAATTTTAAAAACAATATTAGTTGCTGTCTTTCAAAAGATGTCCTTAAATTCAACTCCAGAATGTGAATGCTGTCTTTGCGAGTGTCCATGTAGTATGTAATAGCTAATTAGTTTATGCTTTAGGGTGTTCATGTGCTGGGGGACACAGGAGAAGGGCATCAGATGTTATAGAGGATACAAGACCGACTCGAAATGTAGACTGAGGCCCAGCCACAGCCACGATATCAAAACAGGTGTGCGCCACCTAGTGGAAGGTTACTAAGAGTGATCTCAGCAATGGGAGGGGGAAAAAGGGACCTGATAGCGCTACCGACTCGAAATGTAGACTGAGGCCCAGCCACAGCCACGATATCAAAACAGGTGTGCGCCATCTAGTGGAAGGTTACTAAGAGTGATCTCAGCAATGGGAGGGGGAAAAAGGGACCTGATAGCGCTTTTTCTTTTTTCTTTTTGGTATTATGTTCCTAGGTTTTAACTTCTTGTGGCCACAATACATGACAGCATCTGTAGATTCAGAGGGCAGATATATATACACAGTGAAAATCTGAGAAATATGAGTACATCTGATAAAAATAATATGCATTTACACTTATGGCCCATGAATGGGAGCCATGAATCCTAAGAATGAAGAAGATATGCTTTCATGTGTAAGTGGCAGGCAGAGAACAGAACTGAATATTACTGCTCTGTGGTGCTGATGAGTAACTGACCTGGCTATCCAGTAGTAAAATTATTTTAAGCATTACTGCAGTAAGGTTACCAGACTGAGATATGTATGTGCTTGTATTTTATTTTATTTTGTTTTACTATGGAGAATAGTTCTAAACAAGGAAAGATTTTACTGCAGAACTTTCCTTACGGGACAAGGACCACAGAAAACAAACCATAGCAACTTTTTTAGATGACAATTATTGCTTCTGATAATACCTGCCATTTGAATCCTATTTACAGATCAACTTCTGAATTTTCAATAAATGTTTATTGCAAACTGTAGTGCATCACAGAATCTGGATCTAGTAGAAACCTCTGGTCTCCTAGACAATAAGGTCTCCTGACTCTCAGATGGGAGCTATTTCTACTCTGCTGAGCTGACTCTTTATACCTCTTTGGGGAGAACTCACTGTCTTTCACTAACAATGAAAGTCTGCAAAGCCTTTGGCTCTCAACAGAAAAGTGGAAATGGGTGTTACTCTTACAAGGGAAGCAATCAGCCTAACTGGTAAAACATTCCAGTGAATGATTTCTTTATGTCCCATTACTTGGCTCTGACTAATAGGAAGTCTGGCATTAGAAAGATATGAAGCATTATTTTACTTCTGAAAAATATTTAAAAACTACCTATTATCTTGTAAACAAAGGTTCTCATGGAGCAGTGTAAAACTGAACTCATAAATAACATGCAAAACTGGATATTGCAATAGGACACTTTGATACATGATTTACTGTTTAAAAAGAGTCAATACAAATGTAACAGCAAAGCTCACTGCATGTGTTTATACATGTGATTTCCTCAAAGGTCAAAATTTATATTTGAAAATGTAATTTAAAGTTGTAAACACCTTAAAAATCTTTGTCAATTTTGGCACTCAGGAATTAATGAAGTGTATTTTTAAAAAGCCATGCAGTACTTTACCTGGCCATTTCATTCAAGTACTTCTCACCAAGCCATTTTTCCATAAGTTTATATACATTGACCACCTTTGTTACTAAATCTTCGAGGACAGCCAATGTTTTTGTCTTTATCAGTTCAAGTCGAAACTGTGTGGCTATCTCTATTTAAAAAGGAAAATAAGGATTTTTAAATTTATTTATGTACATGTATTTTCTGATAAACTGAATTCACTTTTAAACCAATCATGCTTCAAGTTTTCAAGCTTTAGGAGCTCAGTTGACATACCATTGTAGATAAGGTAATATATTATCCAACTCATTGAGAAGCAAAATGTAACGTGTGGTAGAGTCATTTGAGAAATTATCTAAACCAAAATTATAATTGACCTTTGTATTTATTGCACTTTGTAGCACTATACTCTATGATAAATGGAATGAGAAAACACACATAGATTTCTGTGTTTTCTGGATTTCAAAAGTGGAGAGAGGAACAGTCTCTTGTTTATCTCCCTACTTTAGAAACCGGAGGTTGACGATGCCATCGTATTTCTCAGCGCTGCTATAACTAGGACAAAACCTATGTGTTTCTGAGCCTGTTGCTGTTCCTGGCACATATTAAGGACTGCAGGGTTTACTCCAAAATACCTTTCCAAACTCTCTTCTTTGCTTTTACCATTGCCACCGGCCTAGTTTGGGCACTATTGGTTCTCACCTAAACTATTGCAGTAGCTTCAGTCCTGCTTTTTCTAACTTCTTTTCCCCACCTCAAATCCATATCTACCTCCACACTATACAGAGTAATCCGTCTCACATGCAGATGTGATCATAATTGCTCTTCTGCTCAGAATTTTTCACTAGCTCCCAGTTGCCAAAGGGAAAATCTAACTTTCTTGACAGGACCTATATGACCCTCCATGGTCTGGCCTCCCCATCCCCAAGAATATGCCATGAATTTTACTGTGGGGATTATAGAAGCAGGTGATAGTAGGATGAAGGCAGGTGGGGAGAGAAAAGCTCGTGGAATCCTGTACGCTCCTTCCCAGAATATGCCTCATAGTCCTGAGCTACTCACTGCAGGTCACCAACTATGCTACTTACCCCTTTCTCTGCCTTGGCACGTATGTCTCCTCTCCATTCTTGCCCCAATTTGTCCCCTGGGCAAGCTTTTCCATATCCTTCCAGTTCAGCTCAAGCACTCATTCCTCTGGGAGGTCTTTCTTGACTCCCCCGGGCTCCCTTTTTCTTGTATGCTTATCCCAGTATCACAGCATAAGTGATTGTTTGCATTTCTCTTCCTCTAGATTGGGTTTTATTTTTTGTTTGTGCATATATATGTGTGTGTCTCTAATAATTACTGCAGGACTTGGCACACAGTAGAAACTCAATTAAACATTTATTATATGAATGAATGAATTTTGTCAGTACACTAAGGATCATATACTGAATGAACTGAAAGATGAAATATACACACAGAAAACCACTGAAATCAGATGTGGGGACAGGTAGTGGGGGAGAAGCATGTGTCCTGACTTTAATGATGAAACAGGTTTCCCTGTGTTCAACTTACTCCAGATTTTACTGTGGGGATTATAAAAGCATGTGGTAGTAGGATGGAGGGGGGTGGGGAGAGAAAAGTTCTTGGAAAGATTCATATTATCTTTTAATTCTATTTTCCCACAGACTTTTTGGACTACCTTCTTATAACAGTCAAATCTGGGCCAACCCCGTGGCTTACTCGGGAGAGTGTGGCCCTGGGAGCGCTGAGGCTGCAGGTTCGGATCCCATATAGGGATGGCTGGTGCGCCCACTGGCTGAGCGCAGTGCGGGCAACACCAAGCCAAGGGTTACGATCCCCTTACCGGTCACAAAAAAAATAAAAATAAAAATAAAAAATAACAGTCAAATCTGGTCTTCATAGGGTCAAATGAAAGCAATCAACTGAATCCTGTACTATTGACTTGGTTTGCTTTGTGCTCTCATGGACCCAGCCTGAGGCGAGTGAAGAGCTAGCTGTGTGCAGTGTGCCTACTGGTCTACTTTCTACTGAAAAGCACATCTCAGTTGCTTCCTATTGCTACCTTCAAACTGCAGGGCAGCAAGATGTTCCTCCTTTATTTTGAGCCTCAGTTCATTTTTCCTTTCGATTTCGGCGATTTCCTCGTCTGTTACTATTACAGAAGTGGCTTCTGCTACAGGTGGTGATCTACCTAGAAAGGCAATGAAACATGCTGGGTAAACTATCTACATACAAGTGTATGCACATGGTACTTGGGCAAAATGAGTACAAAGCAAAATTTGTAGAGCTATAAACCTCCAGTGATTTGGAAATGAGGATGGTCCTTCCAGTGTGAGTGATCAAATATTGATAGTCCTTCCTTGAGAATTCTCCATGTGGTATCTGGGCTGGACTCAAAAACACCCCATGTGTGTAGCATCATCAAAAACGAGGTGTGTAGCAAGTGCAGAGATGGCTTCATACTCCAAAGTTGGTGAAATTCAGAATTTGGGGACAGAAATGCATAAACCCCCAACATACTGTAGATGCCATTAGCGACCACTTCATAAAGCATGGTTCATATTAGAAAAGTGTTTCCCAGTCTTCACTAAGAACAGACCAGAGAATAACCTCAAGGAGATATGGCTGAAATGTAGGTGATGGTCAAGAATCTGTAACCTACTTAATTATCTTTTAATCAGTACTTAATTACAAACATTTCAGTGGTTACATATGAGAATTCAAAAATAAGAATTTGTCAGTATTTGTATGAGCATTTACTCCTGGGAGATGGCCTGTGATTCTAGGTGCAGGCCCAGTTTACACAATTCTGTTTAGTTCAACAAATCTTTCTTGAGGGTCTGATCTCAAGGGGTTCAAATCTTGTGAAGAAGATGTAAATGTAAATGAAGAAACTGCAATTAGATATGTTTGCTGCAATGATAGATGATTGTATATATTGCAGATGAAGGAGAGTCAATCTTTCTGGATTTCTGTTTTATCATATGTAAAGTTAAGGGATTGACTCAACCAGATAACTCGTTAAAGTAAATGGAAGCATCTCCTTTCAGTGCTGCGTATTTCTTTTACTCTGGATTTCTGTTTTATCATATGTAAAGTTAAGGGATTGACTCAACCAGATAACTCGTTAAAATAAATGGAAGCATCTCCTTTCAGTGCTGCGTATTTCTTTTACCTTTACCCTCTGAGATGGACCAGCGTGCTGCACTCTTTACTGAGGTTGCTACCCTTCTCTTTGCTTCAGAGTCCACCAACCTCCCCCTCCTGCAGCTCTCGTGCCTTCCCTAAACTCCTACTCATGGCCGCTTAAATGGACTCCATCTGGAGTCCCCTGTGTCCCCAGATGAAGTGAGGTGACCTCGTCCTCAAAGTACCTGCACCACCCTTATCAACAATGATTGGTCAAATGTCTGTCTCTGCTGCTAGACTATAGCTCGGTCAGGGCAGGAACCATGGTTTTGATTTTGGTTTTTATTTTTAATTCACTATTGTGTCCTTGGCACCCAATGTGGAATGTTTCACGTGGCAGGTGACTTATTAACATGTCATGAGCAATCGATGAATGGAGTGACTTTAGCTCATGTGCTTCCCCTTCCTCCTCACTTGCCTCAGGTTTACCTCGAAATGTATGAGAGGAAACATTCAGAGGGGAGGGTATTGTTTGCACCAGAGCTACCCCAAGTTTAACTGGAGGTCTCTCCCAAGCTGAGTTTTCTTCCCTCTTAATTTCCTGTCTTGCCTCTGAGGCAGAGATTTAGGCAAGAGACCTCCAGAAGAGAACGACTTGCTTGAATTAAAGTGCCCCTGAAACTTACGTACGTGTAGTTTTTAACTTCTCTTGGTTACTGCACCAGGTGTCAACCACTTTGCACAGACTTTTCAGATTAGAGGTTCTTTAAATATGTTCAAAACTGTCTTTGAGGTTTATTTTGGATAAACCTGGGTATATCTGGCTTTTTGGATAAACAAATTAGGTGGGACAGGTACGCAGTATGATTTGCCAACTAACGCCACATCTCAAAGAAGCCGGAGTCTCTAGTTTAAACCTAATGAACAGTATTCTAGTGTCTTAGAGTCCAATGTGCCTGGTTAAATGCCTGTTTTCTACCAAGGAGAGGTTAAGCATCTAGGTAGGGTTCTGTGTGTCAAAACCATAAATACCTTTTGTTTTGCTGTCTTCTTTTTTTTTCTTAGGTGGTGGTGGGGGTACCTTTTTATTTGCAGCCATCTGAGGAGATTTTTCTTTGACGTCTGCTGGCTGGTTTTCTTTTTCTTCTTCCATGACTCTTTGGTGAATTTCAGCTGCCACCTTGTCGTATAACAGTCATATTTCAGTTAATGCAACATTCATAAAATATGATAACTACTTGGGTTCAGTCATCACTAGATTCCATTATCACTAGATTCCGTTGAAACCTCCTTCCACGGCAAACAACCATGACCATGTACTGAGTCTTTACAAAATACACACTGTGATAGTTTACTTACATGGAAGCCTGGCCCTGTCCCAGGACATGGCTTCTCCGCAGCCATCTGTGTGGGGACTGCTCACTTTCTTTAGCCCTACCTGCAAAGCATCCCTGTCTTTCCTCATGGCCACCTCCAGACTGTGACACCATGGTTATGAAAAACTTCCTTTCCTTTTAATCTCAGACTCCATGGATTTAACACCTGCTATTCTTCTAAGTTCCTGTTATCTCTTAGTCTCTAATCAGGGGCATTTTCCTAAATAGTGTTTCTTAACTTTTTTCACAACTGACTCCTTACAGAGTTTTTTGAAATTTTCTTCTAATTGCATCTCCTCCCATGAAATTTTAATACTATAGAAGTGTATTTGCTTATGTACTCTGTGTACATCTGCATTGTATACATAAAATGAGAAAGATTTTTTTCATGCCCCCCAACCAATTTTTGGGAATGCTTGCCTGATATTAATTGTCATGGACACCTGAATCCTGGGCTTCCATTCTACTTGAATGCTGGACCTTACCCTGGAAAACTCGGTGTTTGTGGGGATGGTCTGTCTTGGGGGCTAACTTCACCCTTCTGAGCTTCCTCATTCGGCTGACTTTCAGCTTCTCACCATCCCAGCAAGCCTCTCCTTTCATTCTTGTCAGTGTCCCAGGTTGAGAGATCAATTGTACTTCCCCCCGTCCTAGCTGCAGAATGGGGAAGCTCTGTCCTTTCCCATCCAGGAGGGCTGGGCACTGCAGAGGCTGGCTCTGCACGTAAGGCCACAGACTTTTATTAACTGAGTAATTCACAGTGTAATTCCTAGGGTAACCATTAAGTGAATTAGTGTGTGTTACTTCCAAGCTAACATAAGGAAAAAAAATAAAATAATTTAAAATATTCGATCCAATAGAGAAAAGAAAGGACAGAAAAATATTCAAGACAAGCAATTCAAATGGAAAACACATAACAAGATGATAGATTTATAGCCAAATATATCTACAACTACATTAAATTAAAAAGGGCAAAATGATCTCTATAAAAGAAAATAATTATTAGATTTTTTTTAAAAAAGGCATATGATGCTTTTAAGAATACAGAAGTGATCTCTCATTATTGACCCAGGAGGAGAATAGGGTAGTGTGATGGAGGTCATCCAGTGGCCACCATAGAATCCCAGACCCCTGATGTGGAAGCTTAGAGGCTCAGCCCTCCGTACGCTGGTAGGTACCAATCCATCAAACCCTCTCCTAAACTGCTGGAGATTGGTTACTGCATTTTCTGTGTGCATTACCAATTTCAATGCCTTGGCTAATGCCATTTTCCTTCCTAAAATATGCTCCTCTTTCCTTCTATTTGCTTTAATCCTAGATTTTCTTTAAGTCTTCATAACTAACTCATTCCTTGATTCCTGACCAGTTAGTTGTCTCTTTCCTGAAGCCCTAACCTTGTGTGATCATATGGTCTTCCAATTCTTGTCACAGTTATTGTCTCTCCCACTCATTTGGCTCTTGGTAACTAGGTTACTACTTGTAATTTTTATCTTGTTAGTTTTCTGCCTGAATAGTTAACTAGATCCTAAAATTTTTTATATACCGCACACTTAGCATCATGACTACATCTACCATAATACTAAGCCCTCAATACAGTCTTGAGATACTGCTGCTACACTGATGATGCTGATGTTAATATTAACGGTGATGGTAGTGAAAATGATGATCACCGTAAAGACCACATTGAGTATCAAGCACCAGAGAGTGGGAAACCAGGTGTAGGAGCTCTAGAAAATAAATATACAAATTGTTCTAATTGTTAATTGAGCTACATAAACATAATCTACAAGTGTGATGAATCCATTAAAATTACCTGGGGCAATGACATTTAAAAATATTACATTCTCAGAAAAAGAGGCTCATACAGCACAAAGAGCACTGGCTACACCTCTTGATTAAGCTGTCTGATTTTAGGAAAATCATTTAACCTCTATGAATCTTCAATCCCTTATCTGTAATATGGGAGATATTCCACCTATCTTTCCTTTCTTGAATGGTTGAAAAGATCTAATGAAATAACATATATGAAAGTGTTTTAGAAACTGTAAATACAAGAGATCATTATGTTAAGAAATTTATTTAAAATTGTACCACTTTCCTTGTGGACTTTTTAAAACCTCATAGGAAGAAGGCCTGTTTAGTAATTAATATTACTAATAACTATATTTAGATCTTGCTTTTATATGTTTCTAATGTCACATGTCCTTAAGGGAATTTTGAGTTCCAAATGAGATAGATGTGACTCAGTAAATTGTTGTGAGGCAAACAGTACTAGGTGAGATTAGTGCAATTAAAATGAAAGCACTTTAAAGCAGGCTTTTTTTCTGCACAGCAGTTTTACCAACAGCTACCCATTTAGCAGGCTATGTTAATTTTAAGGAAAACTTCCTTCTAATTAGCAGGTATGTAATGATTTCAAAGAAACAAGTCATATTTAACACTCACAATGTCAAGGCATTATGTCTAAAGTTCTTTCCAGCCTTACAAGCTAGATAGCTGAATGTGTTGTGAATTATGTTAATTTTTGAAAGACCCAGAGGTCTTTGAGGAAAGTGGACTGGAAAAATGCAGATAATTATGTTGCATAATTATGCATATAATTATCATCATTATCATCATCATCATCATCATCACCATCATCATCATCATCACAAGGTTGTTTACAAAGGAGAAAAATCCAATTTTAAAGGAAATTGCTAACTTACTATGCTTTGCAAGAACAGATTAAAAAATAAATTGCTTGCAATTTAGGGAGGAGTGTTAACAAATCTGCTTTCAGCTTTACTAAGAATTTGAAAGTACAGTATATAGCCTGAAATCCATTTTTATTTAAAGGTGTCTGGTAAAAAAGAAAAAAAAACAAACAAAAAACCACTGGCTTGCTCTCTGAAACCTTTCTGTGTCTCTCCAAAGTTCTGTTGATATTCAAGAAGCTACAAGGTGCTTTCTGCATAATATGATTAATTTAAAAGGAAGCCCATTGATTAATAAGCATTTATTGGGCATCCCCTATGTGCTATGAGCATAGCACAGGTGCTCAGAGCTACAGAGAATACAAAGAAGGAGGCCTGGCTTAGCTCTGGGGAGTTGAAGCTTAGCATCGAAGCCCATTTGGAGGGTGGGTTGAGACTTCACACTTGTGGAACAGGTGGGGACAGTTACATGCTGAGCCATGGGGCGAGAAGTGCAGCAGGAACTTGGAGAAGGCAGGAACTGACTGGTCCATCTCACCCACAGGACTGTAAGGGTCTTCGAGAGCAGAGACTGCACGTAGTTCCTCTTTCTATTCATCTCCACCAATCCCATTCTTTCTCCTCCTGTCCCCTCACCATGTTCTCCCTAGAAATAATATCAGGCTTGGACATAGTAAGCACCTGAATAAATAAATAAGCCCTCATGGGCCCCCATTTCCTCACCAGTTACTTTATTGAGATTTTAAAGTTTTCAGCTTTATGTTGCTACTGCCTCCACAGTGTGTGTGTTTTGTTTCTTTCTTTGGGATTCTTTTCTCAGCTCTCATTTCTTGGGGCTACTTTTATAAATGCCCTGGGCCACTCCAGGACCAGTTGGACTTATTGCAAAAGGTCCCATATTTCTAAATGCAGGCACAAGTTCTGAGACAAAGTTTTTTTTTTTCTTTTTTTTTTTTTTTCCTTTTTGTCTTTTTTCGTGACCGGCAACTGATCGCAACCCTC
>NW_007727215.1:192135-195477 GCF_000696425.1 Galeopterus variegatus
GCGGGAGCGCCGCCACGCTCTCAAGCAGCGCACTGTAGCAGTGCGCCACCGGGCCGGCCCAGAGACAAAGTTTTTTCTAAAGAAATATATTTTGTATTTTAATTTATAAATAATAATTGTATAGATTTATGGGGTACAATGTGATGTTTTGACATATGCATACAGTGTAGAATGATTAAATTAAGCTAGCTGGCATTATCCATCGCCTCACTTTCTTTTCATTTTTTCTGGGGTGAGAACACTTACAATCTACTCTTTTGCAATCTACTCTTACAATATACTCTTTTAGTATATTTTGAAATACTCAATACGTTATTATTAACTATAGTCACCATCTGTGGAGCAGAGCCCTGAAATTTATTCCTGCTGTGTAAATGAAACTTCATACCCTTTGACCAATATCTCCCTTTTCATCATCCCACTGCTCCCACCCAACCCCTGACTTTTTTAGATTCCACATATAGGTGCGATCTTGCAGTTTTCGCCTTTTTGTGCCTGGCTTATTTCACTTAGCATACTGTCCTCCAGGTTCATCCATGTTGTCGAGAGACAAGGTTTTTCTGTGGCCTGATGTGCAGAGCCAGCCTCTGCAGTGCCCAGCCCTTCTGGTTGGGAAGAGACAGAGTTCCCCCATTCAATGGCTAGGACAGGGTGGCAATATGACGGATCTCTCAAACCAGGACACTAGCGAGAGTGAAAGGAGAGGCCTGCTGGGTTGGTGAGGAGCTGAAAGTCAGCGAAGTGAGGAAGCTTAGAAGGGGAGCTTAGCCCGTGCAGACAGTCCATCCTCAGCAAACACTGAGTTTTCCAGGATGAGGTCTAGTGTTTGAATAGAACTAAAACCCAGGATTTAGGTGTCCGTCGTTCATTTAATATCAGGCATGCATTCCCCAAAATTGGTTGTAGTGGCATGAAAAAAATCCTGTTCCTTTTATGTTTGAATGAGGTATTTCAGGAAAACTCAAAGAAGTCTTGGCACAGAACGAAAACAGAAACCGTTCTGGTGGACCCAGGACCTGGCTGATAAGAGAATGCGGTGGGTCATCTAAGTCAAACCTTGTGGATGCCTTCTGTATGGTGTGGCGCCTTCGCTTGCATTAAAGTGTCCATATGCTTTTCTTTTCTCATTTGATTTGAGTGGAAAGGATAAAAACTTTGAAGTTATATAGACCTAGGTTCAAATTTCATTTCAACACTTAACTGCTGGGAGACCTTGGGCAAGTATCTCATGCTTTCTGAACCTTAGTTCTCCACTGTAAAGAGGATAATAATACTTACCCCATAGGTGTCTTAGAAAAAATGCCTAGCAAAGAGGTTGCAAACTAGAGGCCTGTAGGTCAGATATGTGTTTTGTTTGGCTCTATAGAGTATTTTTAAGAATTCGATTTCATTTTTTACATGTTAAAATCAATAGTTTCACATAAAAATCTGAATTTTTGGCTTTTCTTGGAAAATTGGAAAATCTGACCATGCTGGGCCTTATTCTTAAATGGCCAAGTTGGCCAGGGTGGAGTAGCGCATGCTCCTGTAGGCAGGGATGTGATTTCTACTTGGTCCCAGTCCCATCCCTCCCTATTGTCTTATACTGGACCTGCCTCACTGACTGGCCCTTTAGGCTCTGCACTTGGAATTTTGGCCCAGCGCAGAAATAATCTAAATGTTGGTTCACTGCTGTCATGTTCTCAAATATTTGTTGACTGAATCATTTTACTTCCTATTTCTTTCAGGGGGGAAAGAAAAGTCTTAAAGGCATAAATTTACACAGTGCTTGAGAATATTGTATAAATTTTCTACTTATAGCATATTACTAACCTTGGCACTGCTTACCGTCTGAGATATTGCTAAAGAAGCTTGCTGCCAAGTTTCAATTACCAGCTTCTCATCTGCCTCAAAGTTCGACTCTATGTTTTCTAGTGAGTAATCGATCTTGCCCTTTAGTATTGCTCCTATTTTTGGTTTGAGCGTAACTGTTTCTGGAGAAATAGATCTTCGAGGAACTAGAGGAATTCTTTGGAAAACAAACAAAAAAACAAAAGACACATAAAGGTTTTATTTAACAGAATTCTATTTTTGCTACCATGTTACTTTGTTAGTTTTGTTGTCTTGCTTTAATCTCAGTTTTCAAAGTTTTCCTGAAAGAATTCTTTCAATGGAGAGAAGATTATAAGACTATATTCAAATGTTTGTGGTCTAGAAAGTCTTGTTAATAAGAAGAAACTCAAAACAAACAACAACAAAACATAATTATGGCAATTGTGGAGAAATGCGATTTTAAAATTTGTCCAGGGCATATACTTTGATGAGGGATAAATCAGTCATGAAAAAGCAAACCAAACAGAACTGGGTGTCTCTTCTTTAAGATGACAAGCATCGTTTGGCATCTTAAGGTGGACAGTGAAATAGCAGGACATGACTAATGTTAGTTCTGATAGGGGCTGTCATATAGAGGCTACAAGATTTTGGTGGTAGGTAGGGTAGAACTCCAGGTGTCCTTCCTGTCTTGAATATGGACGGTGTGAAGGTTTTCTCTTTGCTTTGTAAAGTGCTATGCGAACACAGTTAAGCTCTCTCTCCCACTTCTTTGAGTCATATTGCTGCCCCTGTGTAGACATTTAGAGCTGCCCCCAGGAATATTCTATCCCCAAAAGATCCCAGGATCTCAAAGGTTAACAGAAGCAGGGAGAGATTCACAAGGTAGAATGCTTATTGTCATTGGGATCCACCTTGGGCTCTCAGTTTGGGGAAGGAATTTGGAGAGAGTAGCTCTAAAGTTGCTTTTGTTGAAATTAAGAAAGAGAGTCTGGATCAATAATAGGAACAAGCATTTGGTTTTGTACACTCAATTTGCTGCAGAACAGAGCAGTGATTCAGAAAGATGGTTATGAACTCTAGCAACAACTAGTTTGATCTTTGAAGTCTTAGACAAGATTTCTTCAACTTGGCACTCTGACTCTTTTAGTGCTTGAAATTCTGACAGTGTACTGTGCCTATGAAGGTAATGTATTGAGGATTCAGTACTCACCCACAAATTAAATTATATTTTAATAATCAAATAAGGCTAAATCACAGTGCCTCTGGTTTGGCTGTGATTCATGTGTCCAATAAGCTAAGGTAATAAAGCTTGTGTGATCATCTCTAAATGTTTAATATAGTGCAACATGTATTTCCCAACATCTTGCTTAGGAGGACAGCAGTGCTGACATATTATTTAGAAAAAGGATTTGGGTTTAAAATTCATTTACTGGAAAAAAAAAACTCTGGTTTAGCTAGTTCTGCCACCGTCAGTAGATATGAACTTGGGCATGTCACTTGACTTTCTGAAGCTCAGTTCCTCCTGGAATA
>NW_007727215.1:195619-196792 GCF_000696425.1 Galeopterus variegatus
AGTGCTGACATATTATTTAGAAAAAGGATTTGGGTTTAAAATTCATTTACTGGAAAAAAAAAACTCTGGTTTAGCTAGTTCTGCCACCGTCAGTAGATATGAACTTGGGCATGTCACTTGACTTTCTGAAGCTCAGTTCCTCCTGGAATAAAACATATATAATAATATTCCTATTATTATTAACTAGTTATTATCAACTAATTGTTAGTTATTACCATTATTATGAGTAATAATGCTATGCTATTATTCTTGTTCTCATTGTTATAGGGTTGTTGGGAGGAATAAAGTAGACAAGCTATGTGAAAATTCTGAACTCTGTGCTTGTTTTTCTGCATATGTTTCAGAGACTGTGGTTGACTGTGGTTGGTTGGTTGATGTATTGATTGACTGATGGTTCCAGTAGATAGCCATAGCAGTGATTTGAGGTTGAGATTGGAGCAGAGTTGTTTTGCAGAAAATAAGAACTGGCTGTTCTTTGCTGGTTTTATTCCACTCACCAACATTAACAGCTTCCCTATTATGCCTGCCTTGCTATTTTGTGCTAAGAACAGAATGCACTGCCCCTCCAGACACTGAAACTTGGCCTCTTTGATGGTCTAGATGGTTCATATTGATTTTGAAATTTTTTATTGTTTTTTAATTTCAAAGTTCTCTATTAGCAGCTTGCTGAACATTTCTCTTGCATTTGAATCAAGAAATACACACATTTCTCTTGGGTATTCTTGTGTACACATGAACCTGACAAGTCTATGATGGAACTAGATGGAAGAAGCCTACAGAGAGAGGAAATGGGCCTCGGATCACTGCCTGACCCTGTTGTGTTCAGGCCATCTGAAATCCTTTTTGGAACAAGGGAGAGAAAAATAAACAGCAAAAACATGCAATACTCACAATTAAAATATTGCATGTAAGTAAGAGTCACCATTTATTGAGAGTTACTAGGACTAGATCTCAAGCTTTCTGATTCCCAGACACAGTACCAAATGCTTTGTGGAGTTTATTTTCAGTAATCTTCACAGCAACCCTACTTTACAGATAAGGAAACCAAGGCTTAAGAGAGTAGGAGTGATTTGACCAGACAAATAAATTGTCTTAATTTGTTTACATATAACTAGTAAGTGACAGACCCAGGATTCAAACCAGATCTGTCTGACTGTCCAAATATATTTACTT
>NW_007727215.1:197902-204868 GCF_000696425.1 Galeopterus variegatus
TAGTAAGTGACAGACCCAGGATTCAAACCAGATCTGTCTGACTGTCCAAATATATTTACTTGATTACTTGAAAATATATTTATATTTATTTGATCTGTCCAAATATATTTACTACTCTACATTTAGTTTGAGCAACTCCTGACAGCTGCAGTGACCGAGCAAGGTTGTAAAAAAAAAATACACTACTTTTAATATAAACTACATAGCTCATATCGTTGGAGAATTAAATTTAATATTCAGTGCCTATATATTATTTTTAAAATCTAACTTCTTCTTTCTTCCCTTCTTCATATCTAAGCTTTTTGTTTTCTCATGGCATGCTTACTGGTCATGAGAAAATATTATTTTAATTCTTTATTATATTTTGTTAACTTATTTTTAGTTTATTTAACTTTTAAGGATTTTGAATTCTATTTTTAATTGCTTTAACTTATTTTCATTCTTACTTTGAGCTCTCTTTTAATGTTTTATAGTTGAAAGTCATATCATAGAAATTACCACCACTCCCACCTCCAATTTCTTGAAGATATTTTCTACCTGTTCATTGCTTCTCGGGGGTTGGGATCTTTCCCTTTCCCTGTCCTCACCCACTGGCTCTATAAAAACAATTATTTACAAATTTTTATATTGCACAGTGTTTTTTTGGCCAGAAATATATACTTTTTCCACCTTGCCACCAAATTCATTTTCTCGCTGGTAGGAATCTGATGTTAGACTAGTAAGAAGTTTTTCAGTCTCATGAGAACATCATCACATACTACTGAGTCTTTGCCATTTCTCAGTTTCCTCACCTGTAAAATAAGACTCATAACCCTCTCATTTTCATTTATATAATGTGACCCCCCCCAACACACACACAGAGCTGTTTGAGTTTTTCCATAAAAGTGACAGAGGTTCACAATCCTTTACCAGGATCCCTTGGAGCCAAGAGTGCTTCAGAATTCAGAATTTATCTATACTATACATTCCTTAATACCTCCAGTGGAGTCTGTGGAAGCATAATAAAATACGTTCTGTCTCTGCAGCAAAATGAGTAAACATTCATTATAAATTGGATAAATAATGCACATTAATAATCCTAAGTCAATGACACTCTGACATTAGAAAAATGTTCAGTTCTTATAGCTTTTTGGATTTTAGGTTTGCAGATAATTATTAGTGGTAATTAATTTAAAATCACAAAGCTTTGTATTTAAAAAAATTTACAGTGTAATATCATAGCCTACCTTACCTAAGCTGGTTTTCTGAAAGGTCTGTACTATCCAGTTGAACCAACGGGATTCGAGTAAATCTCTTATTGTCTTCTAATGGGATTTTGCATTCCATTGCCCTGTAATAATCTTGAAGGAGTCTCTTTGTATCTTGGAAACGGTTCAGTTCTGCCTTGAATAGCAAATGTGAATGTTAATATCCAACAAAGAGCAAGCTGATCTATACATATTTCCCAAGTAAGACTCTGTAAGCACTATTCTTAAAACATGTAAGCTGAAATTAGTTTTCTAAAAATTAAGAAAAAAATAGTGGCGATAAATGTATACATAAAATTTTCACAAAAATTAAAGATAAGTAGTGGCTTTATACTCTATTGAGCACAGCCATCTGACATTTCTATGCCTCTTGATATGACAAAAGTTACAGTATATATGATATCTGCAATAGTGTATACAATTCATTATTTTGACATTAAGTATTCTTCCTGTGTCTTGGATCCAATCATCTAATACACTAACAAACATTTGAATGTCTTCTTTGTCACAGGTTGACGTGGGAGATATCAAAAATACTATAGACCACAAATCCAAAATATAGATACAAATATGAAAAAATAAGACTATAGTTCTGGTCCTCTAGGGAAATTTAACTTAATTGTGGACAAATGACAAATGGTAACATAAAGTGATAATGAGTAGCTCTCTTTTCAATTTCCCTTCTTGCTCCATATGTTATTGTAGGAAGACAATTCCTCCACTGCTTACAGCTAAACCCCTCTGCTGGTGTTGCCAGTAAGTACCTTGAGAAAAATGCAGCAGTGCAGAGGAGTTGGTGGCAAGGGCAGCATCAGTTATTTGTATGTAGTGACTCCCTGTCAGCACTGGTCTTTTCCCTTTGTGGTATAAGCACAAGACCCTGCACAGTACCAATGCCACAAATGTAGACCGTGAGTTTTCCAACCCATTCTCCCATTAGGTATTAGACCATATAATATATCTGTGCTTCTCTTTGGCTGTGTAAACATGACTTCCAGACTTGGCTTTAGTTATTTGAGCTGCTTAAACTAGTACCTGAGGGCCTAAAACCTGAAGCTCTTATGCAGATATATTCCATATTTAGTTAGCTATAGAAAACATCTTTTTTTAAAAAGAACAAAACCGACTTAGTGTTCAAAGTCTTTAGCTGAACCTAACCCAAGGACATTTATAAAGGGATCCCTGCAATTTGTCAAGCAATTATGTTGCTATTATTTCATAAAACATTGAGAAATAGTCTTGTACTACCATATTCATGGTTTAGAGTGAATAAATGTCTGCAATTGCAGTGTAGTCTACAACAAAAGACAGTAACAGTTTGACTTTGTTTTGATATAGANCAATCCTTTACCAGGATCCCTTGGAGCCAAGAGTGCTTCAGAATTCAGAATTTATCTATACCATACATTCCTTAATACCTCCAGTGGAGTCTGTGGAAGCATAATAAAATACGTTCTGTCTCTGCAGCAAAATGAGTAAACATTCATTATAAATTGGATAAATAATGCACATTAATAATCCTAAGTCAATGACACTCTGACATTAGAAAAATGTTCAGTTCTTATAGCTTTTTGGATTTTAGGTTTGCAGATAATTATTAGTGGTAATTAATTTAAAATCACAAAGCTTTGTATTTAAAAAAATTTACAGTGTAATATCATAGCCTACCTTACCTAAGCTGGTTTTCTGAAAGGTCTGTACTATCCAGTTGAACCAACGGGATTCGAGTAAATCTCTTATTGTCTTCTAATGGGATTTTGCATTCCATTGCCCTGTAATAATCTTGAAGGAGTCTCTTTGTATCTTGGAAACGGTTCAGTTCTGCCTTGAATAGCAAATGTGAATGTTAATATCCAACAAAGAGCAAGCTGATCTATACATATTTCCCAAGTAAGACTCTGTAAGCACTATTCTTAAAACATGTAAGCTGAAATTAGTTTTCTAAAAATTAAGAAAAAAATAGTGGCGATAAATGTATACATAAAATTTTCACAAAAATTAAAGATAAGTAGTGGCTTTATACTCTATTGAGCACAGCCATCTGACATTTCTATGCCTCTTGATATGACAAAAGTTACAGTATATATGATATCTGCAATAGTGTATACAATTCATTATTTTGACATTAAGTATTCTTCCTGTGTCTTGGATCCAATCATCTAATACACTAACAAACATTTGAATGTCTTCTTTGTCACAGGTTGACGTGGGAGATATCAAAAATACTATAGACCACAAATCCAAAATATAGATACAAATATGAAAAAATAAGACTATAGTTCTGGTCCTCTAGGGAAATTTAACTTAATTGTGGACAAATGACAAATGGTAACATAAAGTGATAATGAGTAGCTCTCTTTTCAATTTCCCTTCTTGCTCCATATGTTATTGTAGGAAGACAATTCCTCCACTGCTTACAGCTAAACCCCTCTGCTGGTGTTGCCAGTAAGTACCTTGAGAAAAATGCAGCAGTGCAGAGGAGTTGGTGGCAAGGGCAGCATCAGTTATTTGTATGTAGTGACTCCCTGTCAGCACTGGTCTTTTCCCTTTGTGGTATAAGCACAAGACCCTGCACAGTACCAATGCCACAAATGTAGACCGTGAGTTTTCCAACCCATTCTCCCATTAGGTATTAGACCATATAATATATCTGTGCTTCTCTTTGGCTGTGTAAACATGACTTCCAGACTTGGCTTTAGTTATTTGAGCTGCTTAAACTAGTACCTGAGGGCCTAAAAACTGAAGCTCTTATGCAGATATATTCCATATTTAGTTAGCTATAGAAAACATCTTTTTTTAAAAAGAACAAAACCGACTTAGTGTTCAAAGTCTTTAGCTGAACCTAACCCAAGGACATTTATAAAGGGATCCCTGCAATTTGTCAAGCAATTATGTTGCTGTTATTTCATAAAACATTGAGAAATAGTCTTGTACTACCATATTCATGGTTTAGAGTGAATAAATGCTGAACCTAACCCAAGGACATTTATAAAGGGATCCCTGCAATTTGTCAAGCAATTATGTTGCTATTATTTCATAAAACATTGAGAAATAGTCTTGTACTACCATATTCATGGTTTAGAGTGAATAAATGTCTGCAATTGCAGTGTAGTCTACAACAAAAGACAGTAACAGTTTGACTTTGTTTTGATATAGAAAAGGGTAAGCAAAATTGCTTCTGAAAAGTTGTTCTCTGCATTATTAAATTCTACCTAAATGACTGAAACAAGAAATTCATTTTGTTAACTTGAATTTATGTTGTAAAATAAAATTACCATTCACATTGTCTTAAATTATAGAAAATGTTTTAAGTAGTCTCCTTGGATTTTAAGCATAAATATACATTTAAGTAATTTTTCACAGTAGCATTTCAAAATGACTGGAAAAACTGCACATTTTTCCCTTTTCTTGCAAGGAAACCAAATTGAGTTTTAAAATATTTATATATGGAGTAAACTCACAGTTTGACAATTTGTACCTGTCATGCTTAAGTTTGGTAAAACAGTAGAGAGAAAATGAGTGTTATAAATAATACTCAAGAACATGCACAATACCACATTTACAATGGATAGAATACAAATGTAAACCCAATTTGTACATACTGGATACTGACAAATGACTTTGGAGAACTGAAGAAAAGTATGAAGAGGTTATAAAAAATTATTAGTCCTTAAACCATAACATTATAATATTTGGTAAATGAATCTAAAAATCAGGACATTATTTCCTCTCTAAATCAGGGGACTGATCTCTTTAATAATGATTAGGTTTAGTAAAGCCTATTTTATATAACTGGTATTTGGAACAGTGCTGATACCCTAGGCTTACCTTATTATAGTGATTATTTTATATAAAAGATTAATTTATTTTGAGTCATAATTTGATTCATTATATAGTTAATCTGAATAAGATGCCATACTATATCCAGATTCCCTAAAAGCAGACTCAATCAAGTTTCTTCTCATATTTATAACTAGTAAGCAATACTTTCTTATTTTTTTGTCATGAAATCTTACATTTGAAAGGAATTGTAGAAAGCACTGAGAATAGCATTTTCTGGAATTTACTGGGTAGAAAACTTGTCCTATAGGTTGTTAATGACTACCTTTCTGGGGATGAAACAAAGATTTCCCAAGGTCAAATAGTTTCAGAATGCTGGGTCAACATATCAAAAAGATTTCTTTACTGCAGGACATCTTGATTTCTAAATATGTCAATATGCTTATCAATCTCACAGGGAGAAGGAAGGGTAGACTATGTAGCAATTCCCAAAGTCATTTGATCACAGAATCCTTGTTTTGTGAAACATCTCACAGGACTAGTAGTCCATGGAACTCACTTTGGGAAACACTTATCTAGCTGTCATTATCCAATACCACAAGCCCTTGAAGACTTTATCTAAGCTTATTTTCCCCCGTCCCCCACAAACACGTGCTAGCTTCTGCTTTTGAGTTTCCTGGACACAAAGTCATTGCCTCAAAAATCTATTATTTGATGGGCAGTTCTAATCATTAAGCTCTTTCTTCATATACTGAACTGAAACCTAATCTATAATTTCCACCCTTGGTTTTTATAGGGTCCTATCTGTCAGTGTAGAATAAGGCTCTCTTCTATTCTATGAGGCAAGCTTTCAACTATTTGAAAAATGTTGATGATTGTTAGGGCTTAGAAAAGGGTGCTCCAAAGTATGGTGCTTTGACATGCTGAGCACTTCAAACTAAAGCAGCAGCCTCAGAACCAAGGTCTCTCTGACCTTCTTCTGCTCCCCTGAATTTTAACCCTCTTTTTCTCCTGCACAGGGAAGAGCTTTCTCTGAAGTTTCCCTTATCTGTTTAAGGGAAGTTCCTCCAGAAAGAGTGAACCCCCCTCCCTGGAATCTATATTAACCAGAAGAGATTAACTCATATCACAGGAGATACGAGTATCACACCACGCGCAGACAGAATTCATCTATTCTTCCGAGTGCTGTTATCTGAGAGACTTTATCTAAATAATAAGACAACCTTTGTTCACAGTGCAGTTCCTCCCCTCACCCTCCCATAGCTTGTGTCACCACCTCCCCTAGAGAAGTCCCAAGCCCCTATTCTTTCTGTAGCTCAAAATATTATTGAAACTTCAAACATCTGGCCCTTCTTAGAGTCTCATATTTTGTGGGACTCCCATGCATATGTATGTAATAAATTTGCATGCCTTTTCTCCTGTGTCTTAGTCTGTTTTGTGTTGCTATAATAAAATACCTGAAACTAGGTAATTAATGCGGTGGGGGGGGGGGGGGAGATTTATTTAGCTCATGGTTCTGCAGGTAGGGAAGTCCAAGATCAGGCAGTCCATCTGGTGAGGGCCTCGTGCTGCTTGAACTCGTGGTGGAAAACAGGAGGGGAAGCAGTCATGTGCAAAGAGAGAGGGGACCAAGGAAGCTGACCTGCTTTATAACAACCTGCTCTCGTGGTAAGGCCAATTACCAAACATAGATGGACTATGACACCCCACCCTTCAACCCATCCCTGCTTTTAAAAACTCTTCAGCCCTTCAGAGCCCAGTATCCAAAGACTTGGTCTGTGCTCTCTTCCTTACTGCTGGCAATAATATCAGAATGAAATCAGGATCTCTCTTCTTATCTTGCCCAGTGTGATTTTTTATTTACTAGGCTGTGATTATAAGTTCATTGGGTTGTTCTTTTTTTTTTTTTTTTTTTTTTTTTTTTTTTTTTTTTTTTTTG
>NW_007727215.1:205539-206717 GCF_000696425.1 Galeopterus variegatus
GCGCACTGTAGCAGTGCGCCACCGGGCCGGCCCCTCATTGGGTTGTTCTAATGAAGACTTTTTTTCCAATCCAGTATTGAAAAATTTTTTATTTTCAAGAATCGAATGCCTGCTGGGTCTAATGTTACCCATGCATTGTGGCAGGGCTGCTTTCCTGAGCTTTGGCTAGCCCCTTTGAGTGTCCGCTTTGAGACGCTGACAGATGAACAATTCAGTTGCAGACACTATCTCTGTTGTCCCTTTCTACATATCTAGGCCACCTGGAAGCAAAGCTGGTGAGTCGTTGCTTGGGATGTTTCCAGTTTGGGTGCGTCTTTGACCCAGATCGAAATGATTTATTTCTGCTAACTCCCTTGGCAGGTTGGAGTTCATATCAGGCAGAGTGCTATGAGCAAAACGAGCCCTGACATTCCCAAAGGAGTTGTTCCACAAGGCATGCCCCCATGGAGGGAAGAGTCTGTGTCATCGTGACCAGCTGCCCCTACCTGCATTAGTGAGAAGAAGTGGTTCATTGTTATTCCAAGAGAGTCCTGTAACCAGCTGTCATGAATGATGCCTAGCCGCTCCTGCTCTGCCTCTTCCTTCCTGGCGTCACAAATGTCCCACAGGCGGTCTCGCAAATCCTGAGCAGAAAAAAAGCATCTCAGCCCAAATTACCTCAGGGTAATAAAACTAAAATCTGTTGCTTCTCTTAAAAATGTCCCTAAAGAAATTTTTGACCTAATGCACTAATGTATTGTATTTGTTCATTCAATCAATATTTATTTTGTTTCTACTCTGTCAGGCACTTGCTTTCTAAGACTACCTCACCAAATCATAAGCCCATGTCTCCCACTTTAGCCATGGATGGCTACGTTTTATGTGTTTTAAAACTTCCTCAAAAAATATGGTTGAAAACATACTTTTAGTGAATTTGGGGGGGTTGTATTATCGGTGGGAAAAACATACGGGTGTATTTAAACCAAAGGCATAGGCTTGTTAATTAATATCAATGGTGGAACATGTCATTCACCAAAAAATGTTGTCTGTGCTTATTGGGATGGTCCAAAAATAAGCTTTTTATTAAAGAGCTAGCAGTAAAGAATCTCTTAAAGATCCCAGCACTGCCACTTACTGGATCCTGAACAATCACAAAGGTGATAAATATAAATATAATAATTTGTAACATTATATTTATA
>NW_007727215.1:208021-210095 GCF_000696425.1 Galeopterus variegatus
AATTAATGAAAACTATTTCTATAATCTTATTCATAGCGATAAAACATTTTTGTTTAATAAAATATTCTATGCATAAGACATACATAATTCAATAAAACTTGACAGTTTTCACAATAATAATAAAAATTGAACATGTAGTATGTGTTGGGCATTATGTTAAGTCTTTGCATTGATTATCTTCTAATCCCCACAATAGGTAGGTTTCCGATGAGACAAGTGACGTACTTGCTCATAGTTTCAATGTGGTAGAGCCTTGAATTTGAAACCGAGCAGTTTGATTCCAATGCCTACAGTGAGTTTTATTTCCGTGATGCTGTGTTTATGGAACACTGTGTTTTAACTCTTACTTTAGCATTCTGGTTTGTTACCTTGTAGAGGCTGCACGAAAATATCACAAGCCATTCATATAGCCACATACTAAGTGTCAGAACAATACATCATTATTTTAGAGCTGATCTTGATATCTTCATAGTGTTTCTACAAATGCTCTGTTAGGCATTGAATAAGTAAAGATGTATGCTTATCAAATATGTATATATTTTTAAAAGATAGGAGAGGACAGAGAAGAGGAAAAAGTACAAAAGCAGGAGTCTAGAGACCTTAATTCTAGTTCTTTTCCTGCTACTGACTCACTGTGAAAACTTTGTAAGTAACATCTTCTCAGTGGCTCAGTTTTCTACTGGGCAGAATGAGGACAATTCAATAGAAGAACCTCTCCATGAACTCATAGGACTGGAATGAAATAATCTAAGAACAAGGAATATTACCAGGGATAAAATGGATTCAAACAATTAGTGTTTATTATGGTCTTACCCAGAAGCACGGCTGCTTTTAACACTCTATTTAGCAAGAGTTAGGGAATTGCTAAATATTCCTGAATAATCAGAGATGGATTTTATTTAAGAAAAGCTCCTGAATTTTTGGAAGTGAGAAGATCATGAACTGAGAAGATCATGCAGACAAAATCATTAAAAATCTACACTTTTACAAAAGTTGCAAAGATTTTTGTTGGGTCAAAAAATCAAATTCAACCTACATGGTGCTTATTAGAGACACACGAAACAAAATGACACAAAAAAGTCAAATGTGAAAACATATGAGGAAAATGCAAATTAAATATAAAACTAGATTCATGGTATTGTTATCAGGTAAAAATCAAATTCAAGGCAAAAGCACTTTGGGGGCAAAGATGGTTATTTGTACTATAATGGGAAGCCAGGTGACCTGGCACAGATTCCCAAAACTGCCATTTACTATGGTGACCTTTTTACCATATTTCTTCATCTATCAAATGAGACTGTTACTATTTCCTACCTCAGGGGGTTGTTGTGGGAATGAAAGAAGACAGCACAGCATGTACTGTGTGCTTGGCGTTTAGCTCTGATTGTTGCTTCATTAAAATCTATAAGTCAAAAACTGTAGCAAGGAAAATGGATAAAAATGTAGTAGTCACAAGAGTTTTTAAATTACTTTCATGGATTTTGCAAGATTAAGTAGGTATAAAAATGTAAAAAATAATACAGCAGTTGTTTCAATCTGATAACACTTTAAAAAATACATGTGATATAAGAGCCTATCCTAAATTTGGTCACAGTGCATGAAGCAAAGGTAGGTTTTGTTTTTTTTGAATTTCACAAGTTTCTCTACTCTATACTCCTGCTGAGGATCCACTGCTAAGAAGAGTTAAAACAACTTTAATGAGGTTGTTTTGGCCAAAACTTATTAAACTTTCCAAGAAAAAAACATGCATGTTATGTATTTTCTAATATTCATGGATATTTTCTTAATCTAGTGCCTTAGACTGCTCGGCTATACTCAGAGGCATGGCTGGTTTTTACACTAATATCCATGTTTCTACTCAAAGGAATGTTTGTTTGTGTCTTTGACTATTTTTTTCAGAGGTTCCTTTGCCTTATTACCTGGACTGATATTTTAATTTTAACGTTATCATTATTGCCAAGTTGTCAATTTCTGCTCTTGTCCTCATTAAGTCCTTTCTCCTTTTCTCAGGTTTATCTTCTAGCTTCTTTTTGAAGTTATATTTGTTTTTATTAAGTAAAAAAAAGGGGGGGGG
>NW_007727215.1:210347-219217 GCF_000696425.1 Galeopterus variegatus
TATCTTCTAGCTTCTTTTTGAAGTTATATTTGTTTTTATTAAGTAAAAAAAAGGGGGGGGGTATTTATATCCACCATACATAACTAAGTAGGTAGATAGATACCTACATACATATAAATATATCATACGTATTTATCTTCTAGCTTCTTTTTGAAGTTATATTTGTTTTTATTAAGTAAAAAAAAGGGGGGGGGGTATTTATATCCACCATATATAACTAAGTAGGTAGATAGATACCTACATACATATAAATATATCATACGTATCTCCATATTGATACATTTGAGAGTCTTCTCACACCATTTGGTTAGCTTTTTGGAAAAATAAAATGAAATTTCTATCAAAGTAACAAAATAATTTAAATATTTAAAAGTGAAATATAAAACTATAAATGTATTAAAATATAGAAGCTATAAAGAAAAATTTACTTTATATATCCACATAAACACTGAAGGCTTTCTGTATATTAAAACTCTCCTCAAATAATATAAGGCAAACATCAAACTGGGAATATATTTGTTGCATATGATCAACAGATGGCTTACATCCTTATCGTATAAAGAGGTCTTAGAAATCAGTAAGAAAAAGAGCACTTTCTAACAAGTGGGTAGAAATCCAAAATGGGCAGAAATCACAAACAGGTTTAAGGAAGAAGTAAATAAATTACCATTAAACTTAGAAAAAATTGTCAACTTCAACTGTAAAAATAAACATGCAAACTACAAGAAGATAGTCATATTTTTGCGTACTAAATTGGCAAAGATTAGCAAAAAGTATCTAATATTTAATGCATTTGCATAACATGTTACTTGAAGCAAAGTTTATGTTTTCAGTGTGCAAATTTTTAAAATTTTTGAAGTTTGTAAATTTTTAATTGTTTCAAAAACCTTAAAAATAAGCATAATTTTAGATTCAACAATTTCCACTTTTTGAGAAATTTGCCCAGTGAAATAATTAAGGATGTAGTCAATAGTTAGCTGGATGGACTTTTACTGTATGATTCTCTGTAATAAAGAATTGGTGCTCAACAGAATTTGTTAATGAAATGGTGACTGATAGTGTAATAGAAATCTGTTAAATAACTTAAGATATAGTCCATTAGTCATACTACTTAGTCTTAAAAATGATGCGGTAGGTGAATCTTGATTGAAAAAGAAACGATGCTTTATTGATGAAAAAAATGCTACAAAACAATATGTATGCTGTGATCACTTTTAGGTTTTTTTTGGTGACTGGCCAGTAGAGATCTGAACCCTTGACCTTGGCATTATCAACACTGCGTTCTAACCAACTGAGCTAACCGCTAACCGGGCTAGCCAAGCCATCACATTTTTGTAAAAATAATCTGAAAAAATATGCAGATATGCACCAAGATAGTAACAATAGTTAAATATTGGCAGTGGGATTATGAATTTGTCATTTTAAATTTTGCTTCTTTTTATTATCTAATTAATCTACAATAGGCATATGGTGCATTTGGAATTAAAAAAACAAAACACAACAAAAATCCCAGATAAGAAAAAAATTCCAAATCTTTTCATTCTTTGCCAACAATCACCTGACTAATGTCGGCAAGAAGTATACAGGCAAGAAGTACACAGGGCTGGCTTGGGGCTGGCTTTGTGAATAGGTAGGAGAGAGAAAAGACAGAAAAAGAGAAAGTTTTAGGATTTACATGGCTATTAATCACCGTTTGAGGAACATCTAAAGATAGATAAAATACTTCAGCTTTACTAGGTCATCTGAATATCTTTCAGTTTAAACCCTTCAACACCCCATCCCCACCATCCAAGTCACCATGGTGCCTTGCCTCTATGCAAGAGATTCCCAACTGGTTTGCCACTGGTCTTCCTGCTGGTTTCCCTGATGTTTTTATTCCACTATAGACTCTTTTAAAACCAGAGGCCATCTTCCCATCTCTCTCAGACAAAAACCCATATTCTAGTAGTGACCTTCAAGGTGTAGGAAATCTGGTTCCCTATGATCTCTCTGACCTCATCACCAAGCACGGACTCTCATCCACACTCACTCTACTCCATCCACTACAGCCTCCTTGCTGTTCTTCAAACACACTGAACATCCTCCGTGTTCAGTGCCTTTGCCCTTGCTCTCCCCTGAGAATGATACATCCTTACCCCAGATATCTACATGGCTTACCCTGTCACCTCCGCCCTAATATGTTCATAGGTCACCTTCTCTGTGGGACTTTCCACAACCACTATGTTCAGAATGGTACATCAAATGTTCCTTTTCCCTCTGCCCTACTCTCTCATTCTCCACATAGTTCTTATTGCCAATGACACTCACACTATACGTTTTCTTCTTTAGTGCTTCTTCTTGTTTCCTGGTCACCAGAATGTAAACCCTCTGCCCTACTCTCTCATTCTCCACATAGTTCTTATTGCCAATGACACTCACACTATACGGTTTCTTCTTTAGTGCTTCTTCTTGTTTCCTGGTCACCAGAATGTAAAAATTATACTCACACAGACTTTTTTTTCACTGCTGAATCCCTAGTCCCTTGATCAGTGCCAGAACCATAACAGATGCTCAAGAAGTAATTTTTGAGAAGATGAATGGGCCGTGGTGTACAGTTTGGCAATGTTTTTGTTGCACAAATAAAAATTGAGATCGTAGTTAGGTTTGACTACTAGTAGCCTATACTTAAGGTACTGGCAAGGGATCCCTCTGATGGGATTAAGGGGTCTGTCAATTTACACAGAAAATATGAAGGGTAAGAGATTGAAATGAGGCTTTTGGTACATCAGAAGCCCTTTTCTAAAGCATCAGGGTAATATACTTCATTCATGAATTTGTGAAAATCTGCTTGTCTACTAACTGCCAGGCATTGTGCTTGCTGAAGATACAAAGATGTCTAATATTTGGTACCTGCCCTCAAAAGATCTATTCATGGCTGACCAGTTAGCTCAGTTGGTTAGAGTGCGGTGTTACAACACCAAGGTCAAGGATTCAGATCCCTGTACTGACCAGCTGCCCTCATTCCTTAGATGAATGGGCCGTGGTGTACAGTTTGGCAATGTTTTTGTTGCACAAATAAAAATTGAGATTGTAGTTAGGTTTGACTACTAGTAGCCTATACTTAAGGTACTGGCAAGGGATCCCTCTGATGGGATTAAGGGGTCTGTCAATTTGCACAGAAAATATGAAGGGTAAGAGATTGAAATGAGGCTTTTGGTACATCAGAAGCCCTTTTCTAAAGCATCAGGGTAATATACTTCTTTCATGAATTTGTGAAAATCTGCTTATCTACTAACTGCCAGGCATTGTGCTTGCTGAAGACATAAAGATGTCTAATATTTGGTACCTGCCCTCAAAAGATCTATTCGGGGCTGACCGGTTAGCTCAGTTGGTTAGAGTGCGGTGTTACAAAACCAAGGTCAAGGATTCAGATCCCTGTACTGACCAGCTGCCCTCATTCCTCCCCCAGAAAGAGATCTACTTAATAGGAGGCAATTCTTTAGATTTCCTTACAGTTCCCTCATNCTTTACTAGGTCATCTGAATATCTTTCAGTTTAAACCCTTCAACACCCCATCCCCACCATCCAAGTCACCATGGTGCCTTGCCTCTATGCAAGAGATTCCCAACTGGTTTGCCACTGGTCTTCCTGCTGGTTTCCCTGATGTTTTTATTCCACTATAGACTCTTTTAAAACCAGAGGCCATCTTCCCATCTCTCTCAGACAAAAACCCATATTCTAGTAGTGACCTTCAAGGTGTAGGAAATCTGGTTCCCTATGATCTCTCTGACCTCATCACCAAGCACGGACTCTCATCCACACTCACTCTACTCCATCCACTACAGCCTCCTTGCTGTTCTTCAAACACACTGAACATCCTCCGTGTTCAGTGCCTTTGCCCTTGCTCTCCCCTGAGAATGATACATCCTTACCCCAGATATCTACATGGCTTACCCTGTCACCTCCGCCCTAATATGTTCATAGGTCACCTTCTCTGTGGGACTTTCCACAACCACTATGTTCAGAATGGTACATCAAATGTTCCTTTTCCCTCTGCCCTACTCTCTCATTCTCCACATAGTTCTTATTGCCAATGACACTCACACTATACGGTTTCTTCTTTAGTGCTTCTTCTTGTTTCCTGGTCACCAGAATGTAAAAATTATACTCACACAGACTTTTTTTTCACTGCTGAATCCCTAGTCCCTTGATCAGTGCCAGAACCATAACAGATGCTCAAGAAGTAATTTTTGAGAAGATGAATGGGCCGTGGTGTACAGTTTGGCAATGTTTTTGTTGCACAAATAAAAATTGAGATCGTAGTTAGGTTTGACTACTAGTAGCCTATACTTAAGGTACTGGCAAGGGATCCCTCTGATGGGATTAAGGGGTCTGTCAATTTACACAGAAAATATGAAGGGTAAGAGATTGAAATGAGGCTTTTGGTACATCAGAAGCCCTTTTCTAAAGCATCAGGGTAATATACTTCATTCATGAATTTGTGAAAATCTGCTTGTCTACTAACTGCCAGGCATTGTGCTTGCTGAAGATACAAAGATGTCTAATATTTGGTACCTGCCCTCAAAAGATCTATTCATGGCTGACCAGTTAGCTCAGTTGGTTAGAGTGCGGTGTTACAACACCAAGGTCAAGGATTCAGATCCCTGTACTGACCAGCTGCCCTCATTCCTTCCCCAGAAAGAGATCTACTTAATAGGAGGCAATTCTTTAGATTTCCTTACAGTTCCCTCATCCCCCTTGCCTTGCCATCATCCAACTATATAACTGCATGTAGATAGGCATGTGATTAATGCCAGGCCTGAACACAGTTACATGGTCTAGCAAAGGGGTTAGGAATCTGCAAGACGGATGCCAGTAATGCTCTTGCATCGCCGACCTTGGCTCCTCTTTCCAGAAGTGCTGCCATGGTATTCTCACCCTGAACTCAAAGGGCAGGAGAGCTGCTGCTACAGAAAGATGGCTGGTTAAGAGATCAGATCATTTCCTTTCTCATCCTCACACCTCATAAAGGTAAAAAGGAAATAAATTGGGGTTTGCAAGACAAGCAGGAAAGTACAGTGACCTTGGCCCAGCAAGTCACAGATTTGCTTACATTCACTCTTTGGTGTATTTCAGCCTTTGTTTCCTCATCGTCCCACAGGTCACCAGGAAGAGAGTTGAAATCAGCCTGCCACTGAGCTACAAAATCTTGCTTGTGATCTGGTCGCCTTAGAAACTCCTGGAAACTTGTTCTGTAAGGCATTAAGAGAATGAAATAAATCTTACATGTCATGACTGTAAACTGTAAAATTCTGACTTCGAGAACCCTACTTACCTAATCTCATATAAGTAAGCAACCACAGTATGCTGATCTTCTCTCAGATTCCTGAGCACTGTTTTGATGGTGTTTATGTAGGAATTTTCTACGAGTTCCCAATAAGGTACTAAAAATGAAAGTATTTCCTGTTGAACAGTAAAGCATAGAAATTGCTATTTCAAAATGGAAATTCTTCTGAATAATTGAGTCAAAAGAGCACTACTGAGCAAGAAGACCGAGATGCAATTGCAGCTACTTACATCGCTCCCTGTGAAACTTCCTCCTCCTCCTCTCTGCCCCTCCCCCAGTTAATTCCTAGTCCAAATAATTCTTCATTTTTCAGCTTGGACATCATTTCTTCCAGAAATTCCTCCCTGATCTGACAGGTCTACAAGGTTGCCCCCTGAGGTTCTGAGGCTCTCCTTTAGAACCCTGTACTTCTCTCATTATAACATTGATGATGTTAATGGTAACCACTTATTTATTTGTCTGTGTTTGCTTCTAGAATGTTAGGCCCATAAAGCCAGGAACTATGGATGTCTTGTTTGCCACTATGTGACATGTCCTGTGATCATCAGAGTGTCTGGACATGGTAGGTCCTCAAGAAATACTTATTGAATAAATAATTAATCGAACCATCACAGATATCATATTTTTCTTCTTTGGCAAAACTGCCTAGAATGGAGAATACCTATTGCTCCTGTCTGAGTGGTAATGAGCTATTTCTCTGATTTCACCCAGGAGGTTCTATCCTTGCTGTGTGCACCATGAAACTTAGTGCTGTTTTTATGTTATCTTTAATAATGCAAATAATCAAAAACAAGAAATAATCCAAATAAAGAAAATTGAGGATACATGCTATATCTAATATAAACTTGCTGTATTAATTATTCCCTTATTGGCTGTGCATTTCTTTACTCTGGGAATCACACATGGGAACCTTAGAAGTCATCTGGGCTAATTTCCTCTCTAATCAAGAAATGCCAAATGCTAGAGATATATTATATTATTCAATCTCTCCGTGGACATCACAGATGCATCAAACATGACATTTCAAGTAGCCACCTCCAGTGTCACACAATTCATGTTGTTGGGAAATTCGTCCTTGTTTTGAGCAGAAATTGCTTTCCTGTAGTTTCCGCTTATCAGCCCTAACTATGCCCTTTTGAGAAGGACAGACTACCTTTGTCCTGTCTTCCCTATTGCAGCTGGTCAAATATCTGAAGACAGGTATCATTAGAGATAAGAGAGCTAGCCTGGGACTTAGGATACATGAAATCCAGTCTAAGCCATTTTATCATTACTTAGGTGTCTTTGTCCAAGTCAGTGAGTAAAACCAACCAAGAATTATTAATTGAATGGTCACTCTATGTAAGCACTGTTCTAGGGACTAGGAGGGTTTTGGTGAATAATGCAGAGTCTCTGGCTTCAAGAGCTTATATTCTGGTGGGAGAGGGGAAACAGTGGTGTTATAAGTAATTAAGTAACTCAGTAAGCACGTAGGTAAAGACCTAAGCAATTTAATTAACTAATAAAAAGTAATTCTGGTACTAAGTGCTGTGAAGTGACAGAGGGGCTGTTTTGTTTTGGGTTGTTGGGGGAGGCCTCTGTATAGGCGGCATTGGCACTGGCACTGAAAAGGAGGAAGATTTGGGGGAAGAGCACTCTGAGCAGAAGAAACAGCAGGTGCTAAGATACTGTGGTGGGAATATTCTTGGCATATTTAAGGGACAGCACTCAGGCTAGTGTGGGTAGAGCTTGGTGGAACAGAGCGGAAGTGGAGAAAGATCACGTCTGAGTGTGGGTAAGACCCAGTTCCTGAACCGTTCCCAGATTTGGTCTTTTCCTCCCTTCCCTTCTCAGTGCCATTGCCCTTATTCAGGACCTTGTCATCTCTTGTCTAGAACAGTACAGGGACCTCCTGACAGGTTTCTGTGATTCTTTCCAGTATTCTTGGATTACCTTCTATCCCCTGAACGCCTAATACTTATTGAGAATTACTTTGTGACAGATACTCTTCAAGGGGCTTTTATGTGTACTAACTTATTAAATTCTTACAACAACCTATGAGATTGGTTTCTACTATTAATCCCATTTAAAAATGAAGCAATTGAGGCCAGAGGCAAAACAGCTTGAACAAGGTCATGCAGCTGCTGAGTGACATAGTGGGGATTAAACATAGGCAGACTAATCACAGCCCATGTTTTTAAGCAATTCACTCCATTGTCTGTCTGAGTTATTGCTTTGAAAATAGATTCCACCATGTAATTTCCTTACTGAAAAGCATTCCATGGCTACCAGTACCGAGAAGACCAAGATCAAGTGCTTTAGCACTGCGTTACGGTCCTTCTAAATCTGGCCCTCGCCTTCCTGTCAGACTTGCCTCTTGAAGCTGAGTCCTCTGACCTTTTGCTCCTAAATATACTGAGCTATTCTCTCTGATTGGGATCCCCTTCCTATATTCCCTAACCAATGAATTCATACTGTAAAAGATACCTTGCATTGTGGGCCTTTTTTTTGGACATCCAAACAAAATGTATTTTTCCCTCCTCTATGTAATTATCACATCTTATACTCCTGTTACAGATGCAATTTCAAAACTGTTCTAATTAGTTTATTTGCCTCTGTCTCCAAGTAGACGGTGCCCTTGGACATAGAAATTGCAACTTCCTTGTTTTTGTATTCCTTGCACCGAGTACAGCATTTGCACAAAACCGATGCTCAGTAAATATTAATGTGAGTGTAGGTAGACTCACCTGAACCGGGTGTTGTCATTAGTTACATTTTTGGGAGATTGGATGACTACATTTAGTTCTAAAAGCCTAAGATTCTATGTCTAACCAAGCTTCAAGTGTTCATTGATCTGAATTAAACATTTACCATTCTTTTAAGACTCCTCTGACATTATTCTAACACCATTTCCTGACCTAGTTTCCCTCTCTAGTTTCTAGTTTGGCATAATCTCTCTTAAAGGAGGTGGTATCCAGAATGGTGCTAAAGACGTTTGAGATAAGCACACTACTAAATCTCCCTCCTTTCTGGTCGACTTCAATCCATTAATCAACACTGTGTGCATAGCGAGTTACCCCGTAAGAATGATCTTAATTGGATTAACATCCTGTTCACAGGACCTACAATAACTTCATGACAAAATTGCCAAATACTGCTTTGAACTCAAGAGACACTATGTCTATGGTACTCCCTGATCCACCTATGTGACCTTGCTATCAAGGAAAAGGATTGGGTCAGTTCAATGGAGTGAGTTACTCTTCCCATGCAGACTCCAAGGGATCATTTTATATTCTGTAAGTGCTCATGAGTCACATGTCTAATAATTTGCTCCTGAGTTTTGTCAGGGATTACTGTATAAATTATTGATCTCTATGTTACTAAGTCCCATCACCTTTTCTTAAATATTTAGGCATTTGCCTACCTGTGGTCTTCTGAAAGCCCCGTGTACTCTCTGTGATTTCTATGAATTATTGACAATGTTATATCTCTAGGTTCTTCCAGCCCCTGAAATTTAATTTTTCTGGGTCTGGGAACTTGAACTTATATGATGGAACAAGATATT
>NW_007727215.1:219928-222790 GCF_000696425.1 Galeopterus variegatus
TACACAATGGAACATTACTCTGCCATGCAAAGGAATGAAATTCTGCCATTTGCAGCAACATGGATAAACTTAGAGAAAATTATATTCAGTGAAATAAGCCAGGTACAGAAAGAGAGATACAATAATCACAACCATTTCTTGAACTTTCAAAAGGAGAGAATGGAACTGAGGCCACCAAAGGTGGAAAGGGGGGAGTTAGAAAAAAATTGGCAAAGGGCCACAAAAACTGTTTACCTTGTGTAATGGTAAAATAAATAAATAAAGCAAAAAGTGAATAAATAAATAAATGAATGAATGAATGAATGAATGAATAAATAAATAAATAAATAAAGTTCTCAGGTCAGATCAGTGTCTGTTCTTTTACAGGTTTAGTTAGCTTCAAAATTTTTCTCTTATTTCTAAAACATTAGAGCTTAAACCACATTTAAAAGCATTATGACGTGGGCATTAGAACATGGGTGGAGGACTATAAATTCGCTGGATTCTTCCAGGAAACTGCATCTCTGCTTGTACCTGGGGAGAAAATTGGTCCTCACAGAACCCATTTGTTCCCCTGATTTCAGCACTCAGCAGCAGTTCAAAGCCTGACTCAGAAACTCAAGTGAGTAGGAGAAAATAGGAGATGTAGTTCAATGAGTAGTCTCTAAAAAAATCATCTCAGCTTTTTGATGAGTACATATTTCCAGCTATGAAAGTTCTTCCGGATGTCGCAAATAATGGTGTGAATCACACTATGAACAGAAGAAGGAATAGATTCTACTAGCTTGATTCTAAACTGCCATACCTCAGGAATTGGTTCATTCACATAGACCCATTCTTGTGATCCTGGCTTAGGTGGTGGTGGCACCACTGGAGAAGGTGACGTATCTGTAGAGCCAGCCGTTGATTTCTTAACTGGCACTTTTCCTCCTGGCGTTTTTCCTTTAGGAGAACCTTAAATATGCATATTACATCATTCCAATACAAGTAGATAAATGGGGCAGGATTCTGGTACAGGAATAAATCTATAATTGCCATGGACTTTGGCAATTCCTTAAAGACTTTTAAAGCTCCTTTGGGCAGTCTTACCAAGTCAAAAATTAAAAAAAAACCTCATTTTCCACAGCCTCCACATTAACCAATGATACGAATAACAGTGAGTTGCTTTTTTAAAAAACAGCAATCCAACTTCTCTTATCCAATTGGCTATTAAAAACAACTTGATATTTTATTTTTATCTCTGTTCTTACTTCCACAACGAACATGTGTCTCCTATAAGGTTTAGACTCTAGAACAAAGTGTGGTTCATCTGCTTTGGCAGAAACTGGCAAATTAAACTCTCTACCCTGAAGGAGAAAGAGGGGAGCTAGAACAAGAGTGCTGTTCTTGGTGTCCCTGGAGCCCAGGGCAGAGGGCAGGGAGGAAGGAGGCTATTGCAAAAGTCAGCCAGAGTAGCTGAGGGATGCAGGGGAAGAGAAGAGGGGGCATCGTAGCTCCTAAACTTATTCCCACTTTCACTGCATGCAACACATAGTTTCTGAGGGGACACTGTATTTCTTGCTACAGTCAGGGAATAAGGATGAAGGTAGGTGATGTGCCATCAGCCTGGCTGAATCCAGGCATAGAGGCAGAAGGGAAAAGAAGGGAAGTGGAGGGGAGAGGAGGGTAGGGAAGGGTTGGGGAGAGGAGGGAAGGCCAATGGAGGGGAAGAAAAGGAGGGGGGGGGCTAATTTTCAATTCAGAATCCAAAAAGGACATACACTTCACTCTCCCTGATAGCACCAAGAGGGAATCTACACCTGTTCATGGGCACCTTCATTGTTCCTTAACTCAGAGAGCACTAACACTCCCTGAAAGGATCAAGGTTATTATAGTTTAGAAATTCAGTAAGTTTAAATTCCACTGACCTCCATATTTTTAGATGGAGTTTACAGATGCCTGTAGAACTGGGAGCACTTTCCCCCAAATATATTTCTTTATTGAGTATTATTTAGTGATAACGCTCTTTAGAAAAGTAAATACATCTTCCACTTTTATGTTAGTTAAAAATATGTGGATTATAAGTAGAGGAGAAAGTGTCACTTATGTTTTGTAGTAGTTTAGGTGACTTTGACTTACACATTTAAAGACAGTATCCGTTATTCATAGATCTGAAGCCGTATATAAATTTTTGAAAATTTAACNGTCCCATCACCTTTTCTTAAATATTTAGGCATTTGCCTACCTGTGGTCTTCTGAAAGCCCCCTGTACTCTCTGTGATTTCTATGAATTATTGACAATGTTACATCTCTAGGTTCTTCCATCCCCTGAAATTTAATTTTTCTGGGTCTGGGAACTTGAACTTATATGATGGAACAAGATATTCAGATTTATCCTTTCTAATTAAATAGTCTTCTCTTGGTTGAAGAAGACTGAACATAGTAGGAATTCAGCAGACAATGCAGTATTTATTCTCCAAAGCTTCAGAGACCTTCACTTTACATAGACATCTTCTCACTTTACAAAGACATCTTCCGAGAGCCTAAGAGGGGCCTAGCACTTTGACCACATTTGTCAGGTTCATTTTTAAGTGCCAGTGGTTAGGCCTTCTGTCTCCTTCCAATTTGATTTCCTCTCCATCACACTTCCCATCATAACGAGTTATGAAGCTAAAAGAACATGTTCTAAACTATCAATAATAAAAAAACAGATTTTGATCAACCTCGCTTGAGGGAAGTCTGGATTACCTTTCTATTTTCTCTACAGGAAAATGATTTTACAAAATCATTGTCGCATGTGAAGACAAGCAAAGAAATTACATCCAAGATGTAAGAATAAGTGAATAATAGAGGTGTATCAGGCATTAATTCTTCCAATCTATGAACAATGAATGTCTTTCCATA
>NW_007727215.1:223790-225135 GCF_000696425.1 Galeopterus variegatus
GACTTACACATTTAAAGACAGTATCCGTTATTCATAGATCTGAAGCCGTATATAAATTTTTGAAAATTTAACAAACTTAAGAAAATCTTTATTCATAGAGTAAGTGAAAATGTTCATAATTTGATATATTTTTCTGTTGATGATTTTTTATCCTTTGGCCTGAATCTCTGTTACAAGAGATAATTCTATGGACACTTTAAGATGAATTTCTCTAGGTAGAAACTCTAAAAAAATAACTTTATAATCACACATTGGAGACTGGAATGTTTCTTTTTACTCTTTTCTTGAATATGATGATCATTTAGTGAAAACTAAGACAGCCAGAGAATATTTTTGGACCTTTGTGCTTCAATTCCATATAACTTTTACCTAATTTTTAACAAGGAAAATGCTGAGAGGTAAAAAGTTTGAATTGATAAACATGTATCTATGCCATAGTGAATGAAAACAGATGTCACTTTTGAACAAGACCTTTATCTACATCTTAAATGTAACAGGGGGCATTTCTTTTTAAGTATCACCCATACAACCATACAAAGGCTCCAATTTCTAATAAGATATTTTCTTTCACTTGTAAAGCTTGATCACTGAGTCCTAGGTGTAGCTATTCTCATGGATAAAAGGTTCGGAGAATAATCTATGATTAGCATATGATAAAGGCAGATTTCAGCAATTATTGTTGTTATTAAGAACCTGATGGTATCACAGAGAAGCCCACGGAGCTGGAACAGGTACAGACAAAAATAAAATAGGGTACAAAAAATTTTAATTTGAGAAAGCAAGATTTATTTAATCAACGTTATAGGTAAAGATTAAGTCAAAGATGAAATGGTCAACCAAAGATGAAATGACAGAGCAATGGATTTGAGCAAAGAAAATAACAGTTGGAGCTCAGTAAAGGCCTGAGTAATTAATCGTCAAGAGCTGGAATCAAAATTTAAAAGTAACAAAGTAAACCATAAATTTTAAGATAAGAGTAAATTATATCAATTGATGAAAGGACATTAAGAAAACCAGAACTTTTACAAATTAAATTGGCATTACTCAGGGAGGTGAGAGTTGTAGGAGGAGGAAAAGATATGGGAAGTCTGGTTTATTGTTTTTTTGTTTTTGTTTTTCCTTTTCTGAAAGGCATTACTATTACCTTTTCAGTCACAACATACTTTCTGTAGGACCTGATTTAATTATCAGCTTTACTAGGTAGAAGCCAGAAGATCAGTTAACAGTGATATCTTTCTTATTGCCTTGGGGTCAGCAAAACCCAACTTTTTGTTAACAGATAGTGCCTGTGGCTGCCTGGGCTGCAAACAGTGCAACCAAAGTTGAGACTCAGGATGTTTTGGAT
>NW_007727215.1:226009-261560 GCF_000696425.1 Galeopterus variegatus
ATTGTAGAAAAGCTCATGGAGGGAAAGTGTTCCCTCCTCAGTATCCTAAAATTCATGTTGTTACTCTCTGTGGAGCTGGGGATATGGAAGGTGGACAACTATGATGTAATGAGACTGGTTAACTGAGACTGCTTATAAAATTGAGTTTAGGGCCGAGCCCGTGGCACACTTGGGAGAGTGCAGCGCTGGGAGCGCAGCAGTGCTCCCGCCTCGGATCCTATATAGGGATGGCCGGTTCGCTCACTGGATGAGTGCGGTGCGGCCAGTCTCAAAAAGGACAAAAAAAAAAAAAAAATTGAGTTTAGTATAATTATTGCAAACAGTGAGAAGTGATGGGAATGCCCTAGCTCAACTTTGCAGATGACTCCTCTTTCTACCCACTGTCTTCAGTGACTTGGTCTGGGGCCAGTAATAATAGCTTGTATTTATTTAGAGCTTATACTGAGCCAGACCCGGTTTTATCTATCTACTTTTTGGTATGTTTAATTATTCCTTACAATAGCCACATGAGCAAACACTCTTTTACCTCATTTTTGCATGAGGAAATTGAGGCATATCAAGGTAGTGCAACCTGCCTGAGGTAACCCATACAGTAAATGGCAGAGCTAGAATTTCAGTCTAGGCAGGTTGGAGTCAGACTGCATGCTGTTTATTGTCACACTTTATTACCTTTTCGTGTCTATTGATGTAGTTCATATTTGTAAGGGTTCATTAGATTGACATTTAGAAATTGCAAACTCTAGCAGTTATTATAATACTATTTGCTTTGCTCATAAATTGATTTTAAGATTGTTTTCTATTTACATTGCATGCCAAATTTCTTTTTGGTAATTTTCTGCTTAAATTTTTAAAAATTATAGGCTGTGAAATAGATTCATTAAAAAGAAATACTTAAAAGCATAAATAGTATTTAATTTCTTTAAACTATGATTACACTATTAAGGCAAAATCCAGGCAAGCTATGAGCAATTTAGTGTTGCAAGTTAATGTGGGAGTGCAGGTTACATTTCCCAAAGAGAGAAGAGGCTCTAACTTTCCTTTCTCATAGGTTAACTGTTTCTAACCAGACACTTCCTTATTTATTTTGACTCTCAATTTCCTCATATTCAAAGTGGAAAAATGATCATTTCCACTTCATAGGTGATTATGAGAATTTAGTGAAATCATGTATGTAAATTATCTTGTATAGTGCCTGGCACATGCTAGGCACTTCACAAGAGGTAGTTTGTTATTATGATTGTGAATTGTGTTACAATAGGAGATTGTGGTTGAATTTTGCTATGTGAACCATAATAATAAATTAATCATCAACTTTTGNAAGTGGAAAAATGATCATTTCCACTTCATAGGTGATTATGAGAATTTAGTGAAATCATGTAGGTAAATTATCTTGTATAGTGCCTGGCACATACTAGGCACTTCACAAGAGGTAGTTTGTTATTATGATTGTGAATTGTGTTACAAAAGGAGATTGTGGTTGAATTTTGCTATGTGAACCATAATAATAAATTAATCATCAACTTTTGGATGTGTGGCTCAACCTTCTGATGAAACCCAATGTATTTTGCTTTCTCTATGAAACCTGTTTAGACCTTGTACATTGTGCCATATCCTGACCTCTTTTTATGGTCCCAGGTGAGAAAAATCTATTATAGAAATGAATCCTGGAAAAGCTTAGTTTTTTGTTTTTTATTTTTTTTCTTTTAGAATTGGTATATCTCTTCCTGTCTGAGAATATGAATAAAGTAACTCATCCATGCTTCCTTCCTCACCTTGTTTGTGGTTATTCTGAGTTTAATGAGCATTGTGTCCTTGAGCTGGACATGCTAATTCCCTATTTCAGGGCTTTGGATTTATATTTCTATTTCAACAGCATTATTATATACATGTGTTTTTATTTTAATCCAACTTAAATATTTTCGAGAAAGGGGTATATCATAAATAATACATTAGAAATAATTGAATGTTTTTGATAATCCAGTGGCTACAATAGAGCAGTATGCCTTGGCCTCTAGTATAGTGATTCTCAAACTTAAATTATCATCGGAATTCCTTGGAGGGTGTGTTAAATTGCTGGGCCCCATTTCTGGAGTTTCAGTAGGTCTGGGGTGGAGCTGAGTGTTTGTACTGCTGAAAAGTCCCAGGTGATGTGAATGCTACTGGTCCAGAGACCACACTTTAAGAGCCACTGCTCTCATAGATGCATCTAGCTGTTTCAATTTCATTTCACTTTTGTCTTTTTTTCTCTGTTCATCCACATCCTTCCAATTAAATGTCATTCATGTTTATAACATTGACATGTATTATAAGTTAAGTGGCCTGGTAGACCTACAATAACTGAAACTGTAAGTTGAATCAGGAGGCAAGCACTGGAACTACTAATACTAATACATGCATAGAGCAGGCCATTTAAATTAAAGATGACATTGTTTCCAAGTGTTTGTTCCACAAACTCCAGTCCCAACAGATACTTCTTCAAGGGAGAATTCAGCAGCCAAAATGTCCTGGAATCTTACATGTTGTATCTCCCACTCCCTTAGAGATGCTAATTGACACAGAAAGAATAATAATCCTGTAATTAAAAGCATTTTAAATTGATGTAACTTGACATTTTCTGGACTTAGTTGATTATGGAAAACTTTCTTCATTTAGCTCTTAATTAACTTCTCTTAGGTAAGGCTGTATGTTTGAAAAGCCATTGTTTTATGAAGGAATATAATGGGACAGCAGCAAATGGGTTGAAGAAGATAAGAAATACTTTAAGAACACTGTAAGTACAAATATGAATGGCATCTCAGAGTCAAGATTTTGTGAAGAGGATAGAGGTTGATCTCATATGCAGAGAGGAATATGAATCAGTCAAAGATGCCAACAGCAGAAAATAATAAGTTTGAAGGAAAGAGAAAAGAGATGGTTTCTCAACTCATAAGTAATGTTTTGAATATAATTGTATAAAATAGTCTGTGAGATAAACAAATAATCAATTAATAGTGTTCACCTTCAATGGTGTTAATCTCAAATACTAATAAATAAAATCATGTAACTTCCTCCCCAAGAAGGAAATCCTGTTATAATNCAGTAATGTAGTGAAAATTATTCTATTAGTAAACAAATAAGAGCTGAGCATAAACTATAGTACTTAAAATTTTAGCTAAAATTTTTATCTCAGTGTTAAATTGCCAACTAGCTCTAGTTATATAAACCCATTGTGTTACATAATCAGAGAAAGGTGAGATTCTCTTTGGGAATCATGGCCATGTATACTTATATGCCAAAATAAACACCTTTTTGTGAGCATTGCACACTATTGAACTGCAACTGCATTGGCAGTCTGTGATGAATAGTTAACGGTACATACTTCATGACAATGACATTTGAATGTACCCTGGAAGAAGTCAACCACATGTAGCCATAACTACATTTCAGTCTTTAATTAATTGTTTGCTATTGAAGCTTCAACAGAAATCTAACTAACATACCTTTAGAATCTGGAATTATTTGGTAACAAATGTCAATTCCTTTAAAAATTATATCCCCCTTATTTCAGATAAATAGGTAAAGTTAAATAGAAAAAGAAAAGCATAAATGAAATTAGGGTCAGGAAAAATATAACTTAAAAGGGAATTTCAAAACCAGGAGAGGAATTAGAAAGCAGATATTGAGAGCTAGGTCCCTGTACAGTTACTAAATCTGAGCCATTACTATGGTTCTGCACTCACAGACAGCTAGAACAGAAAGGGAAATGCTATTATTTAGAGGTACCCACTATCTAATCACTCAGGGTAAAAATCCTGTTCCTTGACTCTGCATAAAATTTATTTCTCACTTTGGATTTCATATCTGGGCCATTGAATGATGTAGTGGGCATAGTAATCCTTCAGAAAATATACTACCAGGTTATTATGTGTATAATGAAAGTTTCACCTCCACTGCTATGTTATGTTGTCCAGAAAGTTGAGGACTTTTTACCAAAGTGTTTATCAGTGAAAGCAATTCAATAAGGGCCCAAGAAAATATGGTTCAAAATACATAAAAATATACTACTGTACCAATCTAGCTATTTTGACTGAGACAGTTATACAATGCAGAGTTCTATTTAATTATATCTATCTTTATCTGCTTTACCTTTTCTTTTGAGTGCAGTCTCACTTCTCTTCATTTTTCCTTCCTGAAGAGATTCTTGCTTACCATGTGAGGTTTCTAAACAAAATTCAACACACAAGTATCATTGCTGATTTTCTCCAATAGCCTGGGCTACCTGATTTGTACGAAATCAAATGTTATTCCTCACAACACAGATAAACAATTACACTTCTGAACCCCATGAAATGGCTCAGGCCATTACTGTGAGTTAAAATTAGTGTGAAGATAGACTATGGTTTGAAACTTCTTGACTAGATAGCCCAGCTAGCACCACTCTACAAGACTGCGACTTGTAATGCAAAGGATGGCTTCCCGGGAGTCTAGATCAAAAGTATATTGGAAGGTGAAAAATGGGAAGCCGATGATCTGCAGGCCAATAAGACTTTTTTTTTTTTGTATTTAGAAGTGATAGTTAAAAGAATGTGTAAATGCTTAGCACATATCACTTTATTTAAATATCTCAGATCTGACAACCAAGATTCCATAGAAATAAAACAAGTGAGTGATATAGAGAAGGATTACCTTTGAAACTGTATAACCTCTCTAAAAAGACCTTTAACTATGCAAACAGTTTACCACCAAACTCAAGAAGAAAGAAAAACAACTCCAAATATTTGACTGATGTTGTTCTTGTTGTTTTTTTTTTTTTTTAAGAAATAAGCTTAATAAAAAGTCTTAATAAGCTCCTAGTTCCTGAGTAAAAATATGTTGGGTAACCAAATATTTAACTAGCTCTAGACTTTAGTACAAAGGGACAAATAAAAGAAAGTAAAATACACTGAACTTATAAAGTATTTTGGGCAAGTCTAATTTCTGCTGGGGGTAGCATGCACTCTGCCCAAAATAATTTATTAGCTCTGAAATATCAAAAAATTCTTAAATAGTAGCATAAATGGTACTATTCTGTTTTTTCATAGTGAGAACTTTAGTTCTAAGTTAGATATTGACATTTGGTAGTGATTTGATAATAAACTCTTCAATGAAGCCTTACCGTGAAGTTTTCCAAATTTAATCTCAAGTGCATTTGAGGCACATATAAAATGCAGGACTATGTAAAATACAGAACTATAAGTGGACAGAATGACTGTTAGGACGAGGTGTAGTAAGCCTCCTTCTCTATCTCATTTTCACCCAGATTTTTTTTTTTATTTTTCAGTAAATAATTCCTCTTTTTATTTCAACTTCTAAAGACTATTCTAATGTCTGAATTGGGCATGTTCAGAAGACTCAGATTGTTAGTTCTGAAAATGTTCTCTTTTGAAAAAAATTAGTAAACTGTTTATATAAAATTAAAAAAAAAAAAAAAAGCCTGCTGGAAACTTCTGTTCCTAAACCTTCCCTGGCTTATCCAAGCTTCCCTGAACTGCAGGGACAGCGCTGCTTGCTCTACTGCCCTGTCAATGCCCACGTGCATGGGACTTCCTGCCAATAATGCATTGTTGTTGGACAGCAGTGATTAGGCTACTGGAGATTAACCTTTCTATACATTTTTATAGATTTCTATACATTTTTAAGGTTCAGGCACTAGCCCTGCCATTTGTGGAAAGAAGAAACAGGCACAACCACTCTTTGAAGCAACAATAAATTTATTATTCCTCCAATGCACAGTATTCAAGAATACAATTTTAAAATAGCAAACAAACTTCAGAAACTTAAAGAGTGAACTATGTCATAATTGGAAACACTGGAGATTGGTTCCAGGGAATGGCTCAAATATATGGATACTCCTGGTTGTGAACAAGCCGAGGGGGAGAAAGAGGTGGGGAAAGTCATGGCCATAGGATATAGGCCCATATCAGATAATTCCAGGCCCACTTGAGCCACTGGGAAAACTGTCTTCACTAGTTCTAAATAGCATTTTAAACGTTTTCATTTCTCCTCCAGACCTCTGAATTGTTTTTGAATTCCTAATGATGTAGTGGGAAAGGGATGTATATTTAATTCATGGCTTTGTGTTTTACTGTTCATATGATAAAATTTTTTTAGGTTTGTGTATTTTGCCTTTANTAAGTTAGATATTGACATTTGGTAGCGATTTGATAATAAACTCTTCAATGAAGCCTTACGGTGAAGTTTTCAAATTTAATCTCAAGTGCATTTGAGTCAGATATAAAATGCAGGACTATGTAAAATACAGAACTATAAGTGGACAGAATGACTGTTAGTCATTAATGACTAGGTGTAGTAAGCCTCCGTCTCTACCTCATTTTCACCCAGATTTTTTTTGTTTTTCAGTAAATAATTCCTCTTTTTATTTCAACTTCTAAAGACTATTCTAATGTCTGAATTGGGCATGTTCAGAAGACTCAGATTGTTAGTTCTGAAAATGTTCTCTTTTGAAAAAATTAGTAAACTGTTTATATGAAATTAAAAAAAAAAAAAAAAAGCCTGCTGGAAACTTCTGTCCCTAAACCCTCTTTGGCTTATCCAAGCTTCCCTGAACTGCAGGGACAGCGCTGCTTGCTCTACTGCCCTGTCAATGCCCACGTGCATGGGACTTCCTGCCAGTAATGCATTGTTGTTGGACAGCAGTGATTAGGCTTCTGGAGATTAACCTTTCTATACATTTTTATACATTTCTATACATTTTTAAGGTTCAGGCACTAGCCCTGCCATTGGTGGAAAGAAGAAACAGGCACAACCACTCTTTGAAGCAACAATAAATTTATTATTCCTCTAATGCACAGTATTCAAGAATACAGTTTTAAAATAGCAAACAAACTTCAGAAACTTAAAGAGTGAACTATGTCATAATTGGAAACACTAGAGATTGGTTCCAGGGAATGGCTCAAATATATAGATACTCCTGGCTGTGAACAAACTGAGGGGGAGAAAGAGGTGGCGAAAGTCATGGCCATAGGATATAGGACCATATCAGATAATTCCAGGCCCACTTGAGCTACTGGGAAAACTGTCTTCACTAGTTCTAAACAGCATTTTAAAGGTTTTCATTTCTCCTCCAGACCTCTGAATTGTTTTTGAATTCCTAATGATGTAGTGGGAAAGGGATGTATATTTAATTCCTGGCTTTGTGTTTTACTGTTCATATGATAAAATTTTTTTAGGTTTGTGTATTTTGCCTTTAGCTAAGCCCCAATTTACTGGAGTAAAATGGTCTTTAATATACCATAATATATATTACTAAAGTCTTCACAATTCTTTAATATGGATAAATTTAGTATTTAAAAAAATTCAGATTCATCTCAAATCTCCATGAAACAGAAAGATTATGGAGTTTAGAAATATAGTCATGACACGACATCAAGGATACTCAAGTAGACTTGTGTAACTACACAGCCAGCCATGTATAAAGCTGAAACGAGAAACTCAGGCCATATTTGTTTCCTACACACACTATACTGATACTGACATTCTATCAACATCATGCATTACAACAATTGAGCACTTTACTTTTGCCATTATATTGTCTACCATGTAATGCCAGATTCACGGTCCTTAGTGGTTAAGAATCTAGAAAGAAATTAAACTAAACAATATTCTCTATACAGGGTCTTTAAATATATATCCATAAATATATGTTTACTGATATATCAGATTCTTGTTTCTATCCTTTTATGATCACTTAGCCCTGAAGATTTACAGTTACATGTAAAGTCTAGTCCCTAATGAATGCTGTTGATTTGTTCCCTGATTCTTGTGGACAACCATCTATATTAATTCATATTTTATTGAGAAGTTCTCACTCTTTATACAAATGTAAGTCTACAGTTCAGCAGACAGATGTCTGTCTTCCTGATCTTCCCTGTTACTTCCTGCTAATCTGTGCCTTTCCTCTTCTCACTGGTGGTCTTATTCTAATAACTAGCCTGAGTGTGATGACCCCCCCATTCCCTCCTACAGAGTAAAGAACCTGGGTTTTACAACAATTATCTCCTAGCCACTAAGTGAGCTTTTCCACTTCCATCTGAGTGTAGAGCTTTGTTTCGAATGATTGAAGGTGCCCAAAGTCTGAATCTAGGAAAATGAACTGGTACTATAATTTATAATTCTTTACTAAGTGAAAATAAGAAACTGGCAAACAGCATGTAGAAATCTGTCAATCACCTGATTGCAGTTTTCCTTTTGCAGGAGGAGTTTTTGAAGTCTCATGCTGAGGATGAATTCCCTTCTCCTTCTCTGGTTCAGGAGGAGGAGGTGGTGGCATCGGCTCAGCCAGGGAAGCTGCTGCTTTTGTCTCAGCTTCCTTTTCTTCTAATTTCTTTTGAACTTCAAAAGGATGATAAGAATTATTCTTGATTAGTGTCTCAAGACATCTACTATATCACTGGAACTAAAAGAAACCTAAATTGATTTGAAATCATGGTTACTAGATTAAGGGTAATTCATGTTTTAAGGCCCTCCTTTAAATCATCTAGTCCTTAAAGCCAAGTTTTAAGCCTTCTCTACCTGGTCAGAAACATGGTTTCCCTTGCATCTTGAAGGGGTTGGTGAGAGTGGTGGTGATGGTAATAGTGGTGGTGGTGGTGTGAGTGGTTATGGGGGTATTGGTATAGGTGATGGTGCTGGTGCTGGTGTAGGTTGGGGTGGTGGTTGAGGTGGTGGTGATCATGGTTGTGGTTATGGCGATGGTGATGATGGTGCTGGTGGTGCTGGTGTAGGTGGGGGTGGTGGTTGAGGTGGTGGTGATGGTGGTGGTGGTGGTCATGGTGGTAGTGATGTATGTGTGTATATATCATGTAAAAAGTGTAGGCAAAGGGATACCAAGTGTAAAAGTAACCATCTAGAAGTAGCTAATAAAGATGAATGAGAAAGTAAATGATTATTTCAAAATTCCCTGTGAATATATAATGAGAAGGTAAAGAGCAATCTGATAGAAGAGGTCAGGGTGGTGTGGAAACAAGAGGAAAGAAAGGTGCGGCATTAAATATTAAATGTTAATAAAATATAAAATATTAAATACTAAATAAATAAATACACATAAAGCATAGAACAGTGCATAGTACATATGCCTTCAGTTAAGCCTTGGTAATATATTCATTCATGCAACAACTATTTATTGAAACGGAATTGTGCCTTGAAGGGCTATAACAGCAAAGTCAAACTAGTACTACTATGGATGATGATGATGATGATGATGATGATGATGACAAACAATACTAGGCACAATTCTGATTGCCAGAGATACAATAGTAAAACGAAACAGAAAAACCGATGGTCTTTTGAAGCTTACATTCTAGGGGTAGGAGACAAACCATAAACATGATGAATATGCCAAACAATACTAGGCACAATTCTGATTGCCAGAGATACAATAGTAAAACGAAACAGAAAAACTGATGGTCTTTTGAAGCTTACATTCTAGGGGTAGGAGACAAACCATAAACATGATGAATATGCTAATTTATACAAAAGGTTGGACAGTGATAGGTATGGAGAAAAAATAAAACAAGAGTCAGGGGGATCAAGAGTGCTAGAGGGCAGCTTTTTAAGTTTTAGACAGAGTGCTAAGCTGGGTAGGCCCTCTGATAAGGTGACATTTGAGCAAAAACAAAGTCAGGGAGTTAGCTCTACAGATACCTGAAGGAAGAGTGCTCCAAGCAGGGGAGACTGTTGGCCCGAATGCCTTGAGGAATGGAGCATGGCTGGTTTGTGTCTTTCTAGGCTCCTATCATTGCTATAGTGCTTTGCTTTTCATGACTCAGTCTTACTCTTCCTGGCACAGCCCCCCTGACTGCCCAGACTTTCCAGTCTCCATGATGCAAATGCCCCCAACATTACTGACTATACCACGGGGCAATGAATACTTGCATTGCTGTGTGATTATTTCTTTTTATGTACGTTTCCTTGGCCCTTAGAATATTCTTTTTAATTCAGCAAGCAAGGAGGCTTCATTCTATTAGATGTTCTTACAAAGTGAGAATTAGGGTGGTTTTCTGATTAAAAAGTAATACATAATCACTGCTTAAAAAAAAATCAGGAATTTATACAAGAAAGTAGAAGGGGGAATTGCCTGTGAAGTCTCTTTGCCCTTCTTCCTCTACCATCAAGTATTGTATATACTGCCAGACTCTGTTCTGTACATCTGTGTTTAATAAAAGTACATACTTAATCAGGGTGCTGAATACACAGCACTGAGCTAGGTAAATGTGTATTGTTTTAATGATTAAATATTGGTTAAAGTAATTAACTGATTGGAACGTAAATCTTATATAAGTGGCAGTTGATCTATTAATGTAGTCAGTGATCAGAATGTAAAACCTTTAGGAAAGGTTGAAGTTGAATCTGGTAGCTGGCCAAAACAAACTGATTCGAATCTGTAGCTTCAAACCTTTACAGGTTAGAATTACTTTGGTTTTGCCTTCCAACCAAGACTTTGTAAGACTGCTGTGAAGGTATCCCTCTTCCTCTCAGCCTAGTTTCTGACTGTCAAATGACATGTTAAGCCTCTTAAAATACTACATTGATTGGTTTATGTTCTGTCTGCAAGACTCATATTGGTGTGTTTTTGGAGTAAACTTTTCAAATGTAGTAGCTTGTCTTACCAAGTGTGAGCTCCAGTTCTCATGGTGATTGTGATATATACCTATGGTCTATTTTGGTGTCAGCCAACTGATACATTATGGTAGGTAGTGATGGGAGACAGCATGCTACCAAGTCCACTTTAGAATCCTTCTGATACTAACTTTGGCCACTCTTTATTATGTCAAGTAATTGCAACTGCCCATATAATTAGGGGTAATTGATAAACAAAAAGGAAAGATTTCATTCTGAAGTCATTTCTCAAAGATAAAATCTCAATGGAAGTCTAGCATTGGACTGAGCTTAAAGATCACTTTTAATAATAAGTTCCAAGAATACAATGAAAAGTTAATGGGCAATTATTATTGGTTGAATTAAGGAGAAAAGAGGTCAGAACAGTTTAATGTGGGTGATACATACTCCAGAAGCAGCCTAGTAAGTAATTAACAATCAATAAATTTATATCAAAATAGGTAGATTTGGGGAAAATAAATTGCCTAGTCGTTCCATCCTAAAAGGAGAATTCAATCCCTGTATCTTTCTAATGCTGAATTTAACAAAATGAAATCTTTACTCTTCTCCATAACATCCTTAATTTTTTATTTGAAAATACTTAATTGAAAAAAAAGATTGTATATGTTAAGAGTATACAATGTGACTGACATCCTTAATTTTAACTCTGCTATTCTTGCTGCTTTTTTTTTTTTTTACAGAAAAGCAATGCTTTCAGCGAGGTGATCTCTTTTGATTAAATTAAATTAAAAATAAGGAAGAAGATATCTTTTATACAAAAACATATGCATATGCAGCAGAAAGCTAAATAAGAGGCAGAACACACTTGCAAATGGTAGAAATGGTTTTCAAAAAGTTAATACAAAGTTTCATATTACCTTTTAATTCCATTTTCAATGAACTTTTTGAAAAATTCTTGTATAATTCAAAACAAGACAGAACTTTGCCGTTTGCAGTCACACTCTCATTTCCTCCTGAATTCATTAAAACTGCATACTTTAGTTACATAAACTCAAATTTATAAATAAATGTAATTACCTTTACTCTTTTTTTTTACTATTTCAGTTGCAAAAATTTCTTTTACTTTCTGCCACAAAGACTGTTCATTTATTTCAGCATTGATTTTTATCAAAATATTTTCTGGCTCTGCAAACCATTGCTCCAATGAAGGCCAATTGTCCAAGAAGCCTATAATTCTGCAAAATCAATATATTATATGAATATCACATATTGATTAAAATATTTGAATGACATTAAGCATGATTCACCTGACATGAATAATGAAAAAAATAGGCTGCCAATATAGTTGAATCTGAAAAAGGAACTTGAAAAAAAATCTAAAGACAATGGAATGTTGGTTGCTTTTTTTTTTCTGTTTTTCTTATTGAAACATGACTGATTGTACATATCTGTAGTGTTCAGCATTGAGTATCAATACCTGTGTGGAATATGTGATGCTCAAATCAGGTATATTACTATTTTTATCATTACACAATATATTCATTTTTTGTGGCCCTTTACCAATTTCTCACAAACCTCCTCTCCTCCTTCCCCCTTTCCCTCCTCTGGTGGTGTCAGTTCCACACTTTGAAAGTTCAATGAATTATTGTGATTGTTATATCTTTCCTTCTTTCTTTTTTTATGTATTTGTTTATTTTTTTAGCTCCCACTTATGAGTGAGGATATGCAGTATTTCTCTTTCTGTACCTGGCTTATTTCACTGAACATAATTTTCTCCAAGTTTATCTATATTGCTGTGAATAGCAGAATTTCATTCTTTTTACGGCACAGTAATGTTCCATCGTGTATATATACCACATTTTCCTGATCCAGTCATCTGCCAATGGACATTTAGGTTGTATCCAACTCTTAGGTATTATAAATAGAACTGATAAACACGGGAGTGCAGGTATCCCTCCAACATGATGATGTCCATTGCTTAGGGTATACAGCCAGCAGTGGGACTGTTGGATTGTATGGCAGTTCTACCTATAGTTGTTTAAGGAATCCATACTGTTTTCCATAATGGCTGCACTAATTTACAGTCCCACCAACAGGGTAGGAGTGTTCCCCTTTCTCTGCATACTTGTCAGCATTTGTCATTCTCTGTCTTTTTATATTGGCCAGTCTTACCGTGGGTGATGATATCTCAATGTGGTTTTGATTTGCATTTCCCTGATGCTTAGTTATTGATCATTTTCTCAAGTCTGTTGGCCACTGTTTATTTTCCTTTGAGTAATGCCTCTTTAGCTCCTTTTCCCATTTTTAATCAGGTCACTTGTTTTTTTTTACTGTTGTTTGAGTTTCTTATATATTCTGAATATTAATCCCTTGTGGGATGCATCATTTGCAAATATTTTCTCACATTCTGTAGGTTGTCTTTTCACTCTGTTGTCTCTTTTGCTGTGAAGAAGCTTTTTAGTTTGATATAATCCCATTTACTTATTTTTTAACTTTGTTTCCTGTGCTTTTGGGGCATTATTCATAGAGTCTTTGCCCAGTTCTAATTCCTGAAGGGTTTCCCCCATGTTTTCTTTTATGAGTTTTATAGCTTCAGGTCTTATATTTAAGTCTTTAATCTATTTTAATTTGATTTTGGTATATAGCAGGAGGTACAGGTCTAGTTTCATTCTTCCACATACAGATGTCTAGTTTTCCCAGGACCACTTATTGGACAGGCAGTCTTTTCCCCAATGTTCTTGTTGCTTTTGTTGCTTTTGGTTTTAAGTATGTGGGTTGATTTGGGGGTTCTCTATTCTGTTCCATTTGTCCAAGTATTCTGTTTTTATGCTAGTACCATGCTGTTTTGGTTACTATTGCTTTGTAGTATAATTTGAAGTCAGGTAGTATTATGCCTCCCGCTTTATTTTTCTGCTCAGGAAGGCTTTGGATATTCAGGGTCTTTTTTCCTCCATATAAATGTTAGGATTGCTTTTTCTATTTCTGTGAAAAATATCATTGTTATTTGGATGGGCATTAGTATCTGGATGGGGATTGCATTGACTGATAAATCACTTTGGGTAGTATAGATATTTTCACGATGTTGATTTTTCCAAATCAAGAGTATGGAATGTCTTCCCATCTTTTTGTGTCCTTTTAAATTTCTTTCAGTAGAGGGAAGTTCCAGTCAAGATGGCAGAATAAATGGTCCCCAGTGTCACTCTCTCCCACAAATCAACCAATTTACGACTATAAAAATGTAACATCAGACAAGCTGGGGCCACTGGAGCTCAGTGAAGAGGAGGAGAGACCTATGGAGTTCATGAAGGTGGGAGAAACTATGATGAGAGAAAGAAAAAACTGCTCTGAGTGTTTTGGGCCACGGATGCTTTTAGGCTCAAGCTGATGAGCACATGGAACAGGAGCTAGCAGAAGCCACAGCTGTGCCCTTCTGATGGAGTTGCTTGGAGGTGGAAGGGGAGAAGAGGGCCTTGGCGGCCCTCAGGACAACAGGACCACTAATAAGGTTCCCATGGACCCATGCAGGAGTGAGGAGCCAGAAAAATTAGAAAAAGGGAGCCACTCAGAAGCTGGTGAGTTATTGGAAGGGACGGCACTGGGCCAGTCCCATGGGAAGTGTTTGGAGCATGGGCGGTGGATGAGATGGGAACACCAGGAGAACACTGGGACACAGCAAGGACAGACAACATGTCCCCCAATCAGCACAGGACCACCCAGAGGAGACTGGTCAGGAATATAGAATTGCATGGGGTGCAGTTTGATGAAAAGACTCAGGCCCAGACCAGAGATTCTACAGAACACAGATCCACTGGATCTCTGGAGAGATGGAAGTACCTATAAGATCAACCATTAAACCCTGAGCTGCACAAAAAGCCTTCCCTAGGGAAACAGCAGCAAAACAGCAATTTAAACAACCAAACAGCTCAAGTACTGGTTCCCACAGGAAGTTCCCCCATGTTAGAAGCAAAGGACAAAAAATTAGTTCCGGCCCAGGCATACCACCAGAACCTTGGGGCCTGCCTGGGACCGGGAGGCTTGGATCTGGGGACTGGACCCCATTCCCACTTCTCGGCAAACTGCCAGCATGGGGACCCAAGGCAAGGAGAAGGGGACTGGACCTCTCTCCCACAACCAGGCACAACATGCCAGCACCTCAGGGCCTGCCCAGGGACCCAGGGGCATGGAGAAGGGGACCGGACCACCATCCTACAACCAGGCACACCATGCCAGCATCTTGGAGGGACCCAGGGAATGGAGATGGGGACTGGACCTGTCTCCTAGAACCAGGCACACTAAGACAGCACCTCAGGGCCTGCCTGGGCACCCATGGCCTGCAGAAGGGGACCGGACCTCTCTCCCACAAGCAGGCACACCATGCCAGTGCCTCAGAGCCCACCTGGGGCATGGATATGGGGACTAGACCCTCCTCCCACAACCAGGCATGCCACACCAGTGCTCCGGGGCCTACCCAGAGACCTGGGACATGGAGAAGGGGACCAGACCACCCTCCCTCAACCAGGCACACTGTGCCAGTGCCTCAGGGCCCACCCAGTGACCTGAGGCAAGGAGAAGGGGACTGGACCTCTCTCCCACAACCAGGCACATCATGCCAGTGCCTTGGGGCCCACCTGGTGTCCAGTAGCATGGAGAAGGGGACCGAACACACCTCCCACAACCTGGCACATGGCATCAGCGACTTGGGGCCTGCCCAGGGACCAGAGACATGGTGAAGGGGACCAGACACACCCCACAACCAGGCATACTGCCAGTGCCAAGGAGCATACCAGAAACAGCACCCCATGTAGGTGGCCCACTGCAGCCTCTGTAATAACCATGGCTGCCGAAAAAGCGACTAGACACCACAAGCACCACGCAAATGGTCCACCAACCACTACAGTGCATTTACACAAGGAGAGTCACCAGCAGAGTCAAAGAAAAGAAGAGGATGTCTCTTTACACCAAGCCCATTTCAGAGTGACAGAAGCAGCATCTGCTCTATGATAATATTGGGGGACCCGATCACATCTCTCAGCATTGGACAGATCATCCAGGCAATAAATTAACAGAGTAACCATGATTCTTTCAGAAGGAGAGAAGAAATCTAGGGTAATTAGAGGGGGGAGGGGGAGGGAATAGGGGAAGGGGAGAAATTGGACAAGGGGCATAAAGAATAATTATGATTTGTAACAATACATATGCTAGTAATATTGATTTGATCAACATATCTTAATTTTCAACCCCTAAAATATGTGTCATCAATTTTGATTCAATAAATAAAATAATATTAAAAAAATAATAAAAAATAAATTTCTTTCAGTAGTGATTTGTACTTCTTATTGTAGAAATCTTTCACCTCCTTGGTTAAATTGATTCCTAAGTATTTTATTTTCTTGGTGGCTATTGTAAATGGGCTTGCTTTCTTGATTTCTTTTTCTGTTAATTTGTTACTGGAGTGTACAAACGCTACTGATTTTTGTGTGTTGATATTGTATTCTGCAACTTTAATGAAATTGTTTATTAGCTCTAAGAGTTTTTTGGTAGTCTTTAGGTTTTTCTATATATAGGATAATGTCATCTGCAAACAGGGATAATTTGACTTCATCTTTTACAATCTGGATGTGCTTTATTTCTTTCTCTTGCTTGATTGCTCTGGCTAGTACCTCCAATACTATGTTAAACAGTAGCAGTGAGAGTGGGCTTCATTGTCTTTTTCCTGTTCTTAATAGAAAAGCTGAAAGCTTCTCCCCATTCAGGATGATATTGGTAGTGGGTTTGTCATATATGGCTTTTATCATTTTGAGATACTTTCCTTCTATATCTAGTTTGCTGAGAGTATTTATCATGAAAAATGTTGAATTTTGTAAAATGCTTTTTCTACATCTATTGAGATAATAATATGGTGTTTGTCCTTTATTCGTTGATGTGGTGTATCACATTTATTGACTTGCGTATGTTGAACCATTCTTGCATCCCTGTGATGAATCCCACTTGATGGTGTTGTATAATTTTTTGATGTGTTGCTTATTCTGATTGCTAATTTTTTGTTGAGGATTGTTGTATCTATGTTCATCAAATTATTGGCCTGTAGGGGTTTTTTTTGGTTGTTGTTGTCTGGTTTTGGCATCAGGATGATGCTAGCCTCAAAGAATGAGTTTGGGAGAATGACTTCTGTTTCAATTTTTTTTGAATAGTTTGAAGAGAATTGGTATTAATTCTTCTTTAAAGGTTTGGTGGAATTCAGCAATAAAGCCATCCAGTCCTGGACTTTTCTTTGTTGGGAAACTGCTGATTACTGCTTTAATCTCATTGCTTATTTGTCTGTTCAGTTTTTCTATGTCTTCTTGGTTTAGTCTTGGTAATTTGTATGTGTCCAGAAATTTATCCATTTCCTATAGATTTTCAAATTTGTTGGTCTATAATAGTCTCTAATTTTTTTTGTATTCCTGCATAATCAGTTGTAATAGCTCCTTTTTCATTTCTGATTTTTGTTACTTGGGTCTTTTCTTTCTTTCTTTCTTTCTTTCTTTCTTTCTTTCTTTCTTTCTTTCTTTCTAATCTAGGTGATGGTTTGTCTATTTTGTTTATCTTCTCAAAAAAAACAACTTTCTGTTTCATTAATCTTCTGTATTGTTTTTCTGGTATGTATCTATATTATTTAACTGTGCATCATTTAACTTCCAACAGCTCCTGTGTGGGTCCCCGGATATGCTCTTCCCTTCTATGGGGTGAGCCAGAGTGCCTGCATCTCCTCTATTTTCTTTAAATTAAAGGAGAAATTATTTAATACTATCAAGACATATATTTTTTAAGATGTATGAAAGAGTAAAAGATTTGAAAATACTACCAATTCAGGGAACCTTTAGTGTAAGCTCAGACTGAGTGAAAATCTAAAGAAACATAATCTGCACTCCTAATAGGAACACTCTTGCGCACTCTTCTGATGGTACTGTAGCCTAATCCAACTAGGTTATCTACTCTTTTCTTAGAGATAGAAATTGAAAATATCTTTGAGTAAGTACAGATGGTTCAGCCTTACTGGCTTTGATCAAAAGTGTTCTTGGAATAATTCTTGAAACATTTTATTTTCTTCCTAGAGAGCAGACAGTTTTAATGTGGCTGAAATTACTCTTCCCTGGCTTACTTCATATTTTTTGACTCCTCAGGGTTTCTAAATATTCTTTTGCAATGGTAAATTGCACACAACCAGAAGACTGCCACATAATTTTAGCAAAACAGAAGTAGTTATAGAACTACGCTCTGTAGTCTTATGCCTACTTCTTTAAAGCTCCACAATCTTCACTGGCAGTTTATTGGCATTTCCTTAGTGAGGGCTGCACTAGGATTCCATATAATTAACTTAGGAGTTCCTGTAACCATAAAGGGAAGTGTGCCTGATTTAATTCTTCTGTTCCCAGACTATAATGACTTGTGCTGTGAATATGAAAGCTACCACATTAATACTTCACTCAACATTGGAACTACTTAGTTCTGTTTTACCTGTAGAAGACTGAATGCTAGTAAATATATCTTTCTTCTAGATCTGATGATTTCAAAGTAGCTAATTGTCAATCTGTTTAAAGGTCAAGAAACAAGAAGCAGGACATTTAGTTTAAAACTAACCTATGTTGTATCTGGTCTCTTAAATTCTGGTCCCGATCTTTATCTCGATTTTCAGCAACTATCAGTTGACTGATATCTTCATGAGCCATTTCATGTGAAAATTCTTCAGCTACGGTATGAAAATTACTTAATTAGATAATTTTCTAAAACAGTCAAAGTCGCTGCTTTCTGCTAAAAATACTGATATAAGATGCCAAATAGATATAGTCCTGTATTTGGTCCAATATTGCTTAAAAATGTTCAATAAGATGTCGAAAGAGTACAGTTTTGGGATGAGAATTCAAATTTTTATTGGAAATTGGGGAAAACAATGTAAAACACAACATTAAAGAGCAGTTGTAGTTTCAGTGTAGAGAATCTCATGATTGACTTTGAACAGATGAGAATGAAAAATGATGGGTCACCATGGATATTGAACTTGGGAAGAATTAGAAAAATCAACACTGTGATGTAAAAATTAAAAATGAAGAACAAGGTGGCCATAAAGTCAAACAAACAAAAATTACTTGATGATATCAGATTATAATATGCCAAAATAATGTATGTTTCTTTCTAGGCTTCATGACTTCTCTATAGAATAGACCTAAACTAATATACCACAAGAGACCAAAAACAAAGAGTCTTAACAGCTCCGATTGAGTTCTATTCTAGATTAATGGTACAAAATTCAGAATATTCATAAGCTTAGAATAAATGAAAATCATAAAGAGGAAATAAAGCCTTGAACTAGATTAAAACGAATTAGAATTACTCAATGCAAGAGAATATTGAAAAGTGAATTAATAGCTTTCAAGAAAATGAAGGACCCTCACAGCATATAGTAATCGGTCATGACAGGACAAGATGAAATGGATTTAGAATACAGAATAATGCTTTTAGGTTATTTATAAAACCTGCACATTACTTATATCAGCATGAGTGATTGAAGAAAACTGTGGGAGCTCTTCTCAGGAGATGCTATCATGTCATCTCACGGTCACTACCTCCCATTTGTCCAGGATGTGGATTAGCATTCCTCTCTCTCCAAACCCCTCCCAAAACCTGCACATTACTTATATCAGCGTGAGTGATTGAAGAAAACTGTGGGAGCTCTTCTCAGGAGATGCTATCATGTCATCTCATGGTCACTACCTCCCATTTGTCCAGGATGTGGATTAGCATTCCTCTCTCTCCAAACCCCTCCCAGGCATTGGCCCCTTTCTCTTCTCTCCAGTTCTAGCACTCACTACCACAGCCACTGGATTTTGAGGTCACCTTGAAGGGCTCCAGCTTTGCAATCCTAAAGACCAATACCCCTACCACAAACTCTCATCTTTCCAGCACTCCCATGTACCTGATAAGTTTCTTCAACATCATTCAGTCCATAAATTCCTACATCCTTTTATCCAAATTTACCAGCATTTTCCTGGCTTCACTTTATTTTCTTGCAAATGTATAGCACGTGGTTGAACACTTCAAATTCTCTCTCCTACCTAACAACTTCAATTTCTGTGTTTTGCTACAACAGCAGAATGATACTCATTGATCTTCTTCAAGACTTATACTTGTAGACATCTTTGAAGAAAAATAAACATCTTTGTATTCTTACTAATTCCCTGGCTCAAAAATCAGCTGAGTTCTTTCAGATAATGCACCCCTTCCTAAGATAGAGAGAAAGAAAGAAAACTGAAAGAGTAACACATACCCTGTCACCATGTCTCTTTCTTTTCTTTCAGAGATAAGCTTATTGCAAGTTATCCTCACTCATGCTATGGACCATTCCTCTCTGCCCTGCCCTGGCTGGACTGATGCTCAGCCTTTACAACCTACCTGGCTTTGGATGGAATGTTTCCCTGCAACATTGTTCTTCAGGCTTCTCCAGGGACCCCAAGCATTGCAGGACAAAATGCTGCACCTGACCCTAGTGAATAGGCTCCTACACTCCAGCTCAGGCTCCTACTGGTCAGGACTCCAAGACAGCACCTTTGTCTTGAAAATATTTCCTCCTTTTGCTTATGAGATACTTCTCCCTGGTTTTCTTCATCTCTGTTTAGTTGCTGTTTCTAAACATTTTTCCTTTGTTCTCTCCATTAAATTCTGATGTTTTCTCGGGTGTTATTCTGGATCTTTATTTTTAATGCATTCTTCTTTCTAAATGATTTCCCTCACCTTAAAATTTTTAACATTAGCACACACTTCCCTCCTGGCACCTAGATCCATTTGTAGAACTGTTCTTTGAGTATCTTAACTTACATATCCCACAGGCACTTCAAAGCTCAACATGTTCCTAAAGAAACTTTATGTGTTTCTTTCTATATTATCTTAGTGAATGGTATCACCATTAAAAAAATGGTGCAAGTCAGAAACTCGAAGTCATCTCATTCTCCCCGTGCTACATCTCCCATGAGATGACTAAGTTTTGCAGTTTACCCACGAAATACCACTTGAATCTGACTGTTCCTCCCTTGCCTCTTGCTGCTGTTTTAATGTATTAGTTATTCTTTAAATGGTAGTAAATTTCTACTTCATTTGTTTCCAATATCACTCTCCTTCTACTCATCCTCCACACTGCAGCTAGAATGATCATTATAAAAAGCATACCTAATTGCATTCAATTTAGATTTCATATCATTCAGTGGCTTCACACAGCTTCAAGTATAAAGCTCCACACTGCAGCTAGAATGATCATTATAAAAAGCATATCTAATTGCATTCAATTTAGATTTCATATCATTCAGTGGCTTCACACAGCTTCAAGTATAAAGTCTGAACACTTTAGCTTAGTGCCAGGCTCCTGTTCTGGCCTCTGCCCACTCTCCAGGCTTATTTCTGCCATTCCTTCATCCCTTGATGAGGGGATGAACCTCTCAGACCTACTAAGGTTCTTGCTCTTCTCTAGACAAACAATGCATGCTCACCTGCCAAGCTTTCCAGGTGCCTTTCTCTCTACTTTGCTCTGTTTTTTGACTAACCTTTCCCCGTGCTGCGCACACCTATTAGGGCACATAACAAACTACATTATAATAATTAGCTTACTTTTGTTTCTCCTGACACTACTCTGTGAAATACTAGAGGATGGGGACTTACCTTTCACTTCTGTGTCATCAGTGCCTGTCACATTACCAATATCAAGTAAATATTTGCTAGTGGTGCCATTTTAGCTGCCATCACTCTATATCAGTGTTGTCCAATAGAACTTTCTGAGATGGTGGAAACAATCTATATCAGGGCTGTCAATATGGTAGTCACTAGCCACACGTGTACAAGAAAAGTGGCCAGTGTGATTAAGGAACTCAGTCTTTTATTTATTAATTTAATTAATTTAAATAGTCACAGGTGGCCTGTGGCTATCATGTTGGACAGCACAACTCTATATCGTAAGCCCTTAGTTTATTATCTACAGTTTTCACTAAATTCTTTGAAGGCAGAATCCATTTCCCCTTTATTGCTCTATCACCAGTGCCTAGCACTGTGTCTGGTACTTAGGAAGCATGCAATGCATATTAAATGTATGTGTGAAAAATGAACAAAATATTTTAGAAGAATAGAGTTTCATTTGTCTTAAATAGTTTAGGTGCAGTCCTGCTTTAGATGAGGAAGTAAATTGGCAAAATAATCTTTTAAAAGCCATTCAGATTTTATATTCTAAGAAGCAACAATTTTAAGATATGAAAAAATAACACTTTTAAAAAAATTAAAATACTTGAATATGGAAGCTGTGGATTGATTTTCAAAACTGTGGACCTGCTTAGTATACTGTCTTAACCCAAACAAGTTAAACTATTAGTAATTATTTCATACTAGTTTTCATTGTTTAGATGGCTTTAGTCCAGGATTTGGTTCAATTCACTTCAAACTTAGAAATGTTACATTAATACTAGAAATATATGATATAAAGGAAAAATCACATTGTGCTTTAAGGCTAATTTCTGAGAGTAGAGTAATAAGATTAGTTATGCATATATGTACATAAAATTTGACAAAGGAGAAATTCTCCCTGGAGTAGGAAAAAGCATTTTCAAGCCTAGTTATAAGTCAGGGCTCTAAAATTAAGAAATTGAACTATTTAGATGCTAACATCAGCTTTAACAAACTTGCCAGAATCATTCATCATGTAATTTTTATAGAAAATTGAAAGAATTCAAACTGGATTGAGTTGGATTTCTTGAACAATTCTTGACAATTGATTTCCTTTCATTTTTGAAACACACAACAATATGCTTTCTATGGAGCCCCAAGAGGGTGAGAAAACCTTCTGAGGCCCTTGTAGGTTATAATCAGCTTTCAGGGACCCTCTCACTCACAGGTCTGTGTGTGCACTTTATAACAATTCATCACACCTACTTTCATGTCAGATTGATGCTGATGTTCAGGATGCCACCAGATGGCCATGGATTGGCAGTATTTTAAGCCAATTCACAGCTATCCCCTGAACAGGAATGGAAAGTTATCTGAACAAGAAGACTCATCACTACTGTTAGCATGGCTCCTACTCCCTTCTACAAAGAGAAGGAAATTCTCCCTTTTGTGATGAGATAGAAAGCATCCAGTTTAAACTACTGGGCTCAACAATTGAAGTAATATCTAATGTTTTTGTCATTTTATTTAAGTAAACAATAAAAGGGAGATCTCAAAATTATACAAACTCAAAATAAGAATGAACATGACCTTGGACAAGTCAAGCACTCAAGCTTTAAATTTTTATCTAAGTAAAGGCATTGGCCTCTTCTAGCTCTGAGTGTTGTATTAGTAGTAACAGCATTAATACAAGAATAATAAGTGTTATCATTAATTAAAGGGTAATATTTAAAAATGCTAAAATCAAGGATCTCAAACAAATGTAAAGTGAACATGTGTCAAAGATATCATATAACTCTTCAATTAATGAGAAAACCAGTAAGATGTTACAAGTTCAAATCAGAATCTAATAATAGACACATTTACAGGTAATCAGGAATATGGAAATAGATGTTAATGGATGAAAAACTGGTTACTATCTATAGAGTAATGACATATTTGCAATCATCTTTTTGACAGTGTGGAAATTAATTATGCACCAAATGAACAAAATTCATCTGTATTTCTAAGCATAAGAATCATTTTCATTACTATCAATTTCCTACAACTTACAAGGTCATAGAAGAGCCAAGTGAGAGCCACTGAAAAGCCAATGAAAAGCACAGACCCCTGTAGAATCAGATATCTCAAAGGGTCCAACAGACGATACTCAGTCTTCTATTGAAAGGATATCCAGCAATCTTTTGTTCATTTCAAAGTTTTCCACATTTTTTCCTAGTGTATTTGCTACATGCTTGTCATCATGTGCCAGATTCTATCCTAAGTATTTAACTCTTATCTCATGTAATACCCTTAACTATACAATGGGCTATTCTACCACATAGGTTGTGGAACTGAGGTTTAGCAATAAAGTAACTTTTCCAAGCTCAAATACCTCATAAGTGGGAAAGACAAGGTTCAAAAATACGTTTTTACCCATAAATATCTAATTTGTGAAATAAAGTAGTATTCTTAATTCAAGACTGAAAAATAGCTAAATAAACAGAAGGATGTTGCCAGATCCTTGCTTACAGCACAGATGTGGTTTATAACCATCACTATGGTGACCCACCAACATGTACTACTAGGTAGCCACAAAGAGCTCCTCCATGCATGCAAGTCTCAAAAAGGCACCTCTGCCAGGGGAACCACCAAGACGATGAAAAGGTTCACTGAGATGCTTGCAGTTGGCCTAGAATTCTCCACTAGTTCTAGGCTTGGCCTGCAGTGCTGAATGCTAGAGCCAGAGGCAAGTGTGCTCAGCTGGTTTATTCTTTGAAAGGCTGAAATGGATTCTCTCTTACTCATAATCGTAACTGGGTATGTTCGCTGGTTCAGCCAAAGAAAAAACAAAACAAAGAATTTTGATGGTAAAAAAACGACTGTCAAAAAAAAAAAAAAGGGGTTCAGCTTACCTATGATGTCATTCATGCGACTCAGTGAGCAAGCATCTGAAATATCTAATAATATGACAAAATCAAATGCAGAAGAGGGAAGAGGAACTTCTTTGGAAATCGTAGGATCAACAGCTAGTGTGGGTATTTGTGTTTTCCTTCCTTCCGTTTCTATGAGGTTTCTGTTGTAGCCTGTGAGAGCTTCCTCCAGAAGCTGTGCTTGGTTTAACGTCATTGGAAAACCATCGAGGACCCAGCCTTGATTCACAGGTATCTCGCTAAATTGAGACAGGAAAACCCATTAACATTTTGATAGGCACACATACTTTAGAAATAATAATGCAATGAATCTTGCCTCTATCTTTCTTTCAATTCCACAATAACCTCCTACTGCATGAATTTCATTACTTTATAGCTAAAAGATTAACTTTGATGTGTCACAATTACTCTCTTGCTTAAAATCCTTCTGTGGGTAACTGTTACCCTGTGAATGTATCCCAGAGGACTTAACATGGTATTTAAAAGGAATCAGCCACAACTTATTTCTCTACAACTTCTTACCTCTCACAGTTTTGAACCATTTACTTCAAACAAACTCATCCCCTCACTGTTATGTATGAATTGCATTTTCTAGCTTATGTTCGTAGGCTATTCTTCCTTTGCACTTCAGTTTCCTCATCTGTACCATGGGGTAACATAACATACCTCACAGGGCGGTTGTGAGGATAAACTGAAATGATGCATTTAAACCCCACCCCGAGCTTAGCACATACTGGATATTTGTACTGCTGACCCGGAGAGCTCTTCCAGCATCTCCCAACCCTGCGTGGAGCCACAACAGCATGATCTGAACTTCTCTGACTCTCATTCACTTCATCAAACAAGTGGTCATTGTATTTCTCGACTTAGAAAAATTCAAGTGAGTCTTTTTTATCTTCTTTATAAGTTGCTTAAGGATAAGGACTGTTTCTTGGGTTTTTGCACTCAGCACAGTTTCCTTTTTAGAGAATGGGTGTTCCCCATTATTAGTTCAGTTTGCTATTGGAAAACAGTGTGAAAGGGCATACACTTCAACATTGTCCTAAAACCTTAAATTATACAAAATTGAGATTTTGGCCCTTCTATTAAAAGGTATGATTTAATTTTATTCTCTGTTAGGACTCCTATTAAACTCTAGAATCCCCTTCCCAAAGGTTTCTAAGTCTGCTTGTGCTTACGTGTGATCCTTTTGACAGTGTGGGAAGGAAGGGGGGGGGGGAAACTGAAGTTCAGAAATATTTCATTATTTGTTCAAAGTCACAAAACTGCAAAGGACCCCAAATCCAGCGATTCTTCCATGGTGTCAAGCTGCCTTCAGATCACTGGCTATATTTTCTTCATGATTATTAAGAGTAGGAAAAGACTGTAATTTGCTTTTATAACTTGTCCAGAGCTTGGAGAAGCATTCTGCATAGAATAGATTTGTTAATTCATCGGCCTAAGATGGCGGAGAGAATCTCCTTGAGTGCCAGCTCTGGGTAACTCCATCCCCTTCCCAGTCTCAGAGCCATTTCAGCCATTTCAGGTTAGGTCCACACATGTTCAGCTACACAGTGAGGACACCAGATGACTGGAGTGAGAAAACCTGAACTTTGGCTCAGGTATACCCCTAACCAGATACCTAACTAAACTAACATGTGCCTCCCTTTCCCATTGAAAAAGGATAGATTTGGTCTAGATCAGAGGATTTCAAGCTGGTGACAGGCCTTTGGAGGTGCCTGAGGGGCAGGGGGTTGGTGGTGGTGGTGGGAGGGTAATGGAGCTATGACAGTGGGGTGCAGATGCTCCTGCTCCACTGAAACCAAAGTGAAGAGCTGCATTATATCTAATGCTTTTCATATACAGTTTTCTTTGAATAAAGAATCGTATCCCTGAAACATACTTTATACCAGTTCTGAGAAATGTTATGATAAGAGGCCCCTTCCATCTCCAAGGGCAGGAGCGCTACGGTCTGATTTCCAGATCCATCATAACTGAGAGGCAACTTAAATCTTTTACGTAGTCCTTTTATTTTATTTTATTTTATTTTTGTTAATAGGAATCATTTAAAATTTTATTAAAAACAAAACACTTACTAATAAACTGAAGCACTTAGGAAGGTATAAATGAAGTGACAAAATATTTATGAGATGTCAATTCTACCTGAAATCTAAAATCATTGCAATTCCGTATAACTCAATAGGCAAATTGTAAAATTCACATGGAAGAGGGAAAATATCTAGAAATAGCCAAAACAATTTTGAAGAAAATAAAGAGGAGATGGGGTAGGAAGACTCATCCTACCAGGTATCAAGATTTTTATAGTTTTAAGAATTAAAACAATGTGGTATTGATGTAATGACAATCCAAACAACGGGACAGAATATTTAAAACAGAAACAAATCCAAACAAAGAAACTTTGATCAATCCGTAATATAAAATTAAGTAAACATCGATATTGGTTCATAATTGTAACAAATGCACCACACTAATGTAACATGTTAATAACAGAAGAAACTGCACACGTGGGTGGAGGGAGGGGGTAGGAAATATCTGTGCTTTTTGCTCAATTTCTCTGTAACACTAAAATGGCTATAAAATGTTTTTTAATTCAAAAATAAATTTAAAAAATGTTTAAACCCATAAAATATAAGAAAATATCATTATTGATGCAGAGAAGAATTTCTAGATGTAGATAAGAATATGTCTGTGAATATCTCATATATATGCAATAACATATCTATACACCTATTCCTTTACATTTCACACCAGTTGAAAACACTAAGGGGGAGTCCACTCTGATGCGTAGTAAAACTTCTCTAATACCCTCCTTTCCCGTCTCTCTCAGCCCTGATGTTCCCCACATGCCACAACTACCCAGTTCTATTTCCTCACCCGCTCTAAGCTCTCCAAAACTCTTTCTCAGAAGCCTTTTTCGGCTCTTTTTTCCCTCCTGCTCAGTTTCATCTCTTTATTGTAAGGATCAACTGATCCTCAATGGCTTCCTTGAATTTCTTTCTTTTCTGTATTATAAAGGAGAGTGGAGGGTAATTCTTCCTCCTTAGAAAGGAGGACAGGAGAGATTACAAAACTTTAGCCTATTTTGATTTTTGTCTTTATCCTCTACCACGTGCCCTCCCTGTGCTATGCACAGAAGTTCCTGCACCTTCTACTCTCTCCCCGCCTTCCTGCCCCAGCACTGCTCAGCCTTTGCATCACTGGGTTTGGCTCCCTCACCACTCTTCCTGATGCACAAAATGAGGAAGTGCAGTGGCCTGTGACCAACCACATAGTCAGGGATTCTTCCCTTCATAATCTGTCCCTTATCTTTTCTGACTATCTGATTCCTTGAATTCCCTACAGCTAATAATAGAACCTGGCCTATGTTTCTATCTGAGTGAAAGAAGTCAAGGTTGGTAAATGGAAGGTAGTGAAATATAGGCATGTAAATCACAAAATATATCTATCTTTGCCTTACTGGATCTTTTCTTATGTAGATGAGTAATATTTATTAGATATTAAAAACAAAAAATTCTATGTTTTCATATTATTCTTCATACACCTTTGTGTGATATAGAATATATTAAACGGATCCAAGAAAGAAAAATGTGATACATACTTAATAGCATTTACCAGGATGTTAACTAGCAACGTATCAGGAATGCTCTTTCCTTTCTTGAGCAACTGTTCTGATTTTGCACCAAGCTGAGCACGCACAGTGAACTGTGAAAATAAACAATGAATGGTAGAATATGGCTAAAAGTCAAAAATTTTTTTTACTTCTATTTATTTATTTTATGTCTCAATATACATTGCAGTTGATTTTCACGCCCCTTTACCTGTTCCTCTCCACCCCCACCCCTCCCCCCATATCATATCTGTTCACTTGTAAAAGTCAAATTTCAAATGTTTGTAGAGCCATGATCTCTGATGAAGACATTAATCACTTGGCACAACTCTGGAGTCAGGGAAGAATTTAAGGAAAATTTGTGTGCAGATTTTGAGGTTTCCTTCCTTCTAAGATCTTCCTCTGTAATTTTCAGCTGCTCTGGCATCCCCAAACTTCATCCTCTGATACCTTAAATCAGAAAAATTGAGTCTTCTGCTTGAGCTCTAGTTACTCATGCCATGCAGACTGGGATGTGCCCTCTGGGGAAAATCTGTGCAACCATGGCTCTTGCCCAGTGAAGTTCTCTGCTTTCAGTGGTCAAATTCTATGTATTTTGTGCCTATTTGGGATGGGGGGGGGGTTGCTTGTTTGCTGCTTTGCCTTTTTGCTGTCTTCTTTTGGCTCTCAAATAATTAGCTTCTATATTTTGTCCAGCATTTATGATTATTATCTATTGGAGGGTTAGTTCAATATAAGCTACTTGATATCACTAGAACAGAAACTTCCCTAAGTCTATTCTTTACTCAGCCACCGGAGTGAGTATTTAGGTCAAATGATGTTATATCTCTACACAAAAACTCCCCATTTTCCTCCAAATGTCTTAATAATTGCCTGTACAGCCCTGACTGACTTGATTCTCCTGCCTCTTGCTCCTGTCTGTAACCTCATCCTGCCCTGCTGGCCAGACACCTTCCTGCCTCATGACTGTCATCTAGCATCCAGCCATTCTTGCTGCCTGGAAGGCGTCCAGACCCAGTTGGCTGATTCTCTCACCTCTGGCAAACTGCTTAAATCTCACTTTCTCAGGGAGGTCTACCGCATTTAGTATAACAACCTTCCTTTTTCTCCTGCCCACATGGTCTGTGTTCCTGATCACCCTTGATCTACTCTACTTTTTATTTTTTCATGGCACTATTACCATCTAATGTGTCATACAATTCATTTATTTATGTGTTTATGGTTTACTATCTGTCTTTCTCTACTGCAGTGTGAACTCCATAAGGGCAGGGAACTCTTTTGTTCATTGATATATCCAAGTTATTAAAACAGTACAGAGAACAAAGTATGCTCTCTGATTTGAATTCAGTATGGAATTTGGGGGATTTGTAAATCAATAAGTGTAAATATAAAAATATACTTAGCCTTTCTGGTAATTCATATTTCAAATGCACAGAGTAAACATTATAAGTCCCCCTTTATTGCTTTTTCTAAATCCATTCCCCATCCCCCCACATTGGTCAGCATGTTTACAGTTTGGTATATATCCTTCCAAAAGTTTAAGCAGTTTTGAATTCCAAAATATTATAAAATTGCTTTCCATGATGAAACACATAATAAATATATAAAATATAATGAAAATAAAGTAAATAAAATTCCACTTTATTAATACAGTCATTCTATTTGATGACAAAAAATTGCTTCCATATACAGTAAAGCAATATTATTTATGGAAACATTAATTTCCATTAGGAGCAATACTAAGTGAACTATTGTAAATATTTTTTCAGAGATTAATAAAAAATTCTATAGAGTCACCAACAAGGCTAAGGAGAAATTCTGGAAACATTCTTTAAAGGTAAAGAGGGCATGAAAAGAAATAAAAGTCATAAATTAAATAAAAATAAAGAAAAACACAAAAATAAATTTGGCATGTCTAAAATTTAAAAAGTACATGTTTACTTTCTTACCTGGCAAAACTGAATAGTAATTTCCACTGGTTTTTATACAAAGAATATTAAGAACATAAAGAATGTTAACTCAGATTAGCTAATATTTTACCCTCAAATTTACTTTAAAACCAAAGAGGAACACATTGCGATTTCATTGCATTTGAAGACGCACCAAAAGCCCATGAATTATGACACATTTAAATATACTAGTAGCCAAAATTAGATTATAATACTTACTTTGGAGAAACTATCACTTGATTTGACTTCTTCGGCATTTGGTGTTCTATTCATATTAGTACCTAACAACAGGAAAAGTGGTAAGAACAAATTTTCAGTGTTTACAACTAACAACCATGTCAGTATTTGACCCTCTGTAATTCTGGACATAAAGGTTATTGGATCCAGCTATGCATGAGATACTCAGAGGAAGAAAGTAACACGAACAAATTTTCAGTGTTTACAACTAACAACCATGTCAGTATTTGACCCTCTGTAGTTCTGGACATAAAGGTTATTGGATCCAGCTATGCATGAGATACTCAGAGGAAGAAAGTAACAGAATCACGACAGCACGGCTTTTACCCTCATTCCACACCATTACGGTCCTGGCCACTGTGTGGCTTGGTGTTTTCCGCTTCCTTCCTTCCTGTATGGCCTAAGCTCATATAACAATATCATTAGAAATACTTTAATACAGTTTGGGTTCTCTTTTCAAAAGACAAGCCGAGTTTCTCAAGAAACAGTGTTAAAATGTTAATACGTTACATTTTTATTTTCCTGGATTATCAAGTAACAGATAATAAATTTGTCTTAAAAGCAAACAACTCTAGAAGTCAGAGAGGGTTTTTAGTTAAATTCTATGGGAAAAAAATAAGAAGTTTTCAGAGTTCGTTTACAATTAATTGGGCTTATATAATAAAACATGTTAATACTTATAAAATTTAAAAAATCAATTAAAATGATTTCTTACAAAATAAATAACTGGAATAAGAGACAGATAATGTCCTTTTAAAAAATGGGAAACCCAACAGCTGTGGAAGAGTTGCTTACTCATAGCAAATCTGTAGATTGCTCGCTGATGATGGCGATAACGACAACAACAAAGAAGGATCTGATCTGACTTTTATGCTAGAATATGAGGAAACTATTTAATATGGCAAAGCCTTCACTAGCACAAATAAAAAAGATATTTAATACTTAAAATGTTTTTTCTTCGTAACGACAACAACAAAGAAGGATCTGATCTGACTTTTATGCTAGAATATGAGGAAACTATTTAACATGGCAAAGCCTTCACTAGCACAAATAAAAAAGATATTTAATACTTAAAATGTTTTTTCTTCAATGGTTGTACAAAGGATCTGAAGGACTAGGGCCCAGACTCCAAGGGAGATATCGTTTTGTTAGGTTTGGGTATCTTGGTCCTATTGGCCTTGTCCAAGGTTGAAAATAAACTGAGTTTTATCAAAAGAACCACTTGCTCATGTATGTTGAAGAGACCAGACCCTGTGGCCTTCCTCAACACCGTGAACAAGGCAGCAACACACAGACAGCCCCAATAGGACTGACACACACACTCGCACAGGTGAGAAGAAACTGTAAAGTACTCTCTCCAGGGTGAGGATGATTTATCTTGGCTGTATTCATAACAGGAAAACTGAGCAACGGTTTGAAGGAGGAGGGTGAAAAGATTCCCTTGTAATTTTCAATTCGTATCCCTAGTTTCTTTTTTTTTTTTTTTTTCCTTTTTGTCTTTTTTCGTGACCGGCAACGGATCGCAACCCTCAGTGTCGCGCCTGTGCGGGACCGGGACATCAACGGGATCGCAACCCTCGGTGCTGCGCCCGCTCGCTCAGCCAGTGAGCCGCCGGTCTGTATGTGGGATCCGAACCCTCCGCGGGAGTGGCGCACTGTAGCAGTGCGCCACCGGGTCGGCCCCGTATCCCTAGTTTCAAGCAAAGGTTATCTTGCTCTGTCTCTCAAACGGCCATACAGATGACTGTGCACACTCCCCTTGTCTTCTGCTTCTTTCCCTACACGCATGTTTGTGCTCACATAAATGTGCTCTTATTGTTTGTCTGTCTAATGTAAATGATGGATGATTTGTTTTGATATCTTACTTACTAAGCATAGCTTTACCTTCTGTTTTGAGTAATATTTTACCTGTAACTGGATCAGCTGGAAATACATTTTGCAGATCCTTTGGGGAGAAAACACACATACAGGGAGAGATTTTAACATTGTTATATTTTAATAACCTTCCTAATTCTAGTTCTATAAGTAAGGGTTTGAGAATAAATACACTATTTTATCTCTAACATTAATAATATTAAAGGGGATTGAAGTCTCAGTCCTAAATGATGATTTCCAGAAATAAACAAAATTTGATAATTGCACTTTAGAAACACAGTTACCTGTGATGTAATAAGCCTTTTTAATGGCCTTCAATTACTGTGGAAAGCACAGCAACTGCTATTTTGAAAATACAATGGAACCAGAGAAAAAGATAGAGCTTATGGAAGACCATCTTAAAAAGGACAATCTTAGATGTCAGTCTTAGGTGTCAGTCATAGACATAGGGAAATAAAGAAAAACCATGTACATTATCTATCAAACTATTAATTAAAATAGAAAGACTACCACAAAATACAGGAAGAGATAGCCCCACAATGAAGAAAACTTCCCCAAGTTATTTTCAGAATTTATGGTTAAATGGTATTTATTTTGCAGACCATGCAAATAATCTGGATTAGATTCTCTGCTAATTTTACTCAAATGCAGAGAGAGCATAAGGTAGGGGAAAGAATACTGGACTTAGAATCTAGAACCCCAATCACGGAGTAGCCATCAGCAAGCCTTCTGACGTCAAGCAAACCAATTCATGTTTAGGGTCTCTACTGTCTCCTCTGTAAAATGAAGGGGCTGGTCCACATCAATAATTTTCAAGGTAGGGACACACCCACCCCAAGAATATTCATGCAATAGCATAAGGAGATGCAATACTCATGGGAATGTGATACATGTACACTGTACGGAGAGCTCTTCCTTCTCCCCTTCCTCTCCCATTGAGATCGACTAGTCTAGATCAAGGGTTGGCATAGTATGGCCCATGGACCAAATGTGGTCTACCAACTGTTTTGATATGGTTCTTGAACATCACTCAAAGCAACCTAGCAATGTGAGCTTGGACTTCAAGCCAGGCGTTTTCCTCTGTCTAGTCCCCACTGGCACTAGCACCTGCCCCAGCTGCTGCCCAGGGTCAGCATTGGTCTCAGACTACGCACTGGGGACTCTGATTTGGCAACTGCTAGGCACTGACTGGTGAGATCTCAGTCTAGTAGTTCGTGACTTCTTGAGTTCCCCCACAACATTCACATACCACCCTCCCAACTCCCACAACTCAGTCTTTCCACCCACCCCCACTCAGCAGACAGTGGCCCATTCCTTAGGAGAATGTCTCCAGCTGAGGGCAACTGGGCACAAAGTGAGCCTACCACCTAGATGATCCACCTAGGCAAGCCAGTGTGGGTGTATGGAGGGTGTGCAAGAGTTTTCTCTCCTGTTATATGAGTACTTACAAAATATCCACAATGTTGCCTCTTGACTCACAAAACCTAAAATATTTACTCTCTGAACTTTTAAAGAAAAGACCTCTGCTCTAAAAAATCTTTTAGATTCCACCCAGCTTCAAATCTCTAGTGTACTATGTGCAGAAAAGAAAACTGGAATCACACTTGCCTGGCTTTCTTTACTACCCTCTTGTAGAACTGTTGGAGCCTCTTCTTTCTGAGTTGGTAGGGCCTCATTGACTTTTTCATTGTCATGAAATGCTTGAATAGCTTCTTGCACAAGAGTCTCAATAGAAAGTATCTGAATTGGAAAGACTAAAGTGCAAAAGACAATTTTATAAATAGCTTTTCATTTGGGAAACTGATATAATTGTCCTCATGTGCTGCTTCACCCTATAACACTGTCCTTAGGGCCCCCTAGAACTATCTTTTGGATCAAGCTGCTTTTTATTGTGGTAAAATTCACACAACATAAAAGTAACCATTTAAACCATTTTAAGGGATACGATTCAGTGGCATTTAGACATTCATGATGTTGTGCAGCCATCACCATTACCTTGTTCCAAAAATTTTTCATCACCCCAAAAGGAAACCCCATACCCACTAAGCTGTCATTCCCTATTCCCCTACTCCTGCCCCTGGCAACCACCAAAGTAATTTCTGTCTCTACAAATTTGCCTATTCTGAATATTTCACACAAATGGAGTCATACATTATGTAATCTTTTGTGTCTGGCTTCTTTCACTAGGCATAGTGCTGCCAAGGTTCATCTATGTTGTAGCGTCTATCAGTACCTCGTTTTTAGGACTGAGTAAGTATGGCTTGACCAATAAATGTTGTCATCACCCTACCATAAAATTTTTGATGACAGAGATTTCCTAATATATCAGCAGAGCCTCTTGTATGTTTTCTATAGACAGACATTTGCAGTCACAGTCAGTATAAATGAAGAGGGAAAAGAGAAATTCTACCTTTTTGTAGAGAGTCTAGAGTGGTAGTTTTTCCACTTAGTGTTTTCCCCAATAAGCATCCTTTAACAGCAAATGAAGGTAACTCAGGTACTGTTGATTCAACTTGCGGAGGAAGAGATTTTTCAACTAGTCTGTGAAGCACATGCCCCAATATGCAATTGTTAGAGGGTGGTGGATTATCAGCCATTTCTTCTGGTAATGCCCACTCTCCAACCATGTTCTGCAAAAATAACAATCAAACAAAACAGAAATATTCTTAAAAGTGGAATTTAGATATATAAGACATTTGAATATAGAAAATAAATCCAAGCCTGGTTGGCTAGCTCGCTTAGGAGAGCATGGTGCTGAGAGCACTGAGGTCAAGGGTTTAGACCCTCTTACTGGCCAGCCGCCAAAAACCAAACAAATAAATAATAAAACAAATAAATAAAAAGGAAAATAAATCCAAATTTCCAAATTACAGTGAATAAAAGCTAATCAGTACTTCAATTAATTAATCATATTATATAAATAAGCAATAACATCAATAATACTTTTATATTAGAGAGCAGAAAAATGAGCTTCCTACATAAAAGTAAAAAAATCTCAGAGGTCTTAACAGCTTATGAAAGTAGGCATATTGAGTTAATTGAGTCACATTGTAATCTAGGCTGAAGATTAAGACAATTAATGCTATCATCAGTAAGCAGACAAAATACAGTAACAGTTTATCTGCTATCTTATACAAGTACTAAGCTTATTTTAAAATATTTTAAAATGAGAAAGATACAAGGGAATTTTCATGTCCAAAATAGTGTTTTTAAGCCTACCATGTTTGATTCCTGCTTTCTTCAGGTTTCTTGCTGAAATGATTAAACAATTAGAGGGAGAGAAAAACAAGTACATATCACATTTTCTGATCTCTGTGTAATAAAACTAGGAATCATTTTAGAAGATATGAAAAATATAAGAAGATAAATTAAAAGCATTGCTTTAGGGCTGGTCCGGTGGCGCACTGCTACAGTGCGCCGCTTGGGAGTGCGATGGCGCTCCCGCCAAGGGTTCGGATCCCACGTACAGACCGGCCGCTCACTGGCTGAGCGAGGTGCGGGCGCAACACCGAGGGTTGCGATCCTGTTGCCGGTCCCGGTCCGGTACGGGCGTGACACTGAGGGTTGCGATCCGTTGCCGGTCACGAAAAAAGACAAAAAGGAAAAAAAAAAAAAAACCATTGCTTTGTATTATTTGTCAATTTAAATATTTATATTAATATCTGGCAATTACGTGGGGGGGTTTTTAATTGAATAAT